>NW_007233166.1:118306-213356 GCF_000164805.1 Carlito syrichta | reverse complement strand
GGCTGGGTAGGTTATTCTGGTGAAATTGTTTCTCTTTTAGAACTTGAAGATAGGGCTCCAGGCTCTCCTGGCCTGAAGGGTTTCTGTTGATAAATCTGCTGCTATTCTAATTGATTTTCCCTGGTAGGTAGTCTGGCCTTTTTCTCTTGCTGCCTTTAGGATTTTTCCTTTCATAGTTACTTTGTTTAGGCGAATTATTATGTGTCTGGGAGTTGGTCTTCTCGTTTGTTGTCTTGCAGGGGTTCTCTGAATCTCTTGTGTTTGAATTTTTTCATCCTTAATGAGATGAGGGAAGTTTTCTTGAATGATTTCATGAAATGTTTGTTCCAGTGTGGCTTCGGTTTCTCTTTCTGCCTCAGGAAGCCCAATTACTCTTAGGTTCGGTCTCTGAAGTGATCATTCATCTCTTGCAGGTTTGTTCTGTCTTTTGAGCTTCTTTTCTATGCTTTTGACACTTTGGGTTAGTTCTGTGTTTTGGTCTTCGAGCTCTGAGATTCTTTCTTCGGCTTGGCTGATTCTGCTTTCAATGCTTATTAGTCTGTTGTTCATTTCCATCACAGTATTCTTTACTGCTGTCATTTCTGACAACAGCTCCTTCCTATTTTCTTCTTGTCTCTCCTCAATTTTTTTAATTCTCTCCATTAATGTCTTGATGTCTGGGTTTGTTGCATGTAACCAGTCATTCTGGGGACTCTTCATTGTCTGTGTTCCAGAATCTGTTTTCTCAGTGTCTGATTTCCCAGGGGTCTGTGTGGGACCTATATTCTTCTTTTGGTTTTTCTTCATTTGTGCGGTTTTTTTCCCCCTCTCTACTTTTTCCTTCCCTCCACGTCACCGTCTTCTTTAATTCTGTTATTCAGGGGCAAAGGGATTGGTTTTACTTCTGTTTATTCAATCTCCTATTTTTTATGTATGTCCTCTTACTTTGTTCAGTTCTGAAGTTGCACTGTAGGTTGGAGGTGGTCCTTTTTGCAGTTTTGAGGTGTATTTAAGGGGAGAGCTGTGATTCAAAATCTGTCTGCAGATCCTGGTATTCGCTGACAGGCATGTGGATAATGTGGAACCCACTTCCCACTGCCCTGGAATCTGTCTGTGCAGTGGGGCTGTAGGTTTACTCCCTGAAATAAAATGTGGTTAGCAGAGGGGAGAGAATGGAACAGATAGTGGGCTGAAGAGGGGAGTGGAGAGATAGAGGAGTAAGGGGGGAAACAAACGAGGGTGCCAACAAATAGAGAGCGAGGCCTATACTGAAACAGATAAAAACAATAGACCACAGCTACAGTTGAACCAACTCTCATACAAACAAAAATAAAACATATAGTGATGCTAATATACAAGCTAACCAACCACCTTGTTAGTGTGCTGTTCCTCTATACAAAGATATGGTTTACAGAGAGAAGAAAAGAGAAGAAAAGGAAAAGGAAAAAAGAAAAAAGGGAACAATACAGTAGGAATAGAATTAAGTCATTAAACTGATAGAAACAATGAAGCACACTCTGAGAACTTTCGTTTAAGTCCAATGTCCTTTCAGGTCTGATTTCTAGTTTTCTTTTCAAGCTGGTAAATTAGCTTGCAGTTAGAGTCAATTGCCCCTGATCTGCTGTGAAGGACAGTTCAGATTAACCTTCCTTCAGCAGTTTGGTCTGTCTTTATCAAGCTTGTTTCTCCCGTTTCGGTGTTGTTACCTTGAATCGCCAGCAGGTGGTGCTATCTCATCTGCTCGCCCCAGAGGGGGTGGGGCCGGACAGGGACAAGATGGCTGCCTGCCTCCGAGCAGGCAACAGGAGCCCCACGCTGGGTGGGCAGGACAGTCTCCGACGCAGGATAGGTTGCAGCGATTCCAGCCGATCTTCCCTGAAGCGGTTCGTTGTGGATCTCCTTGGGCTGCGTGGTGCGATATGCTACCCCTCCCAGACACTGCGGCAGCGGTGGCAATGGCGGTGGCAATGGCGACGGCAGCAGCAGCAGCGGCGGTAGTACCGTTTGGAATGCAGTCAAAACTGTCCAGTCGTTGCGATGGCAGCGGCCGAGCTCTGTCTGTAGAGCAGGCTGCGATGCTGGGGTCCCCAGCCCCCCGGGGCGAGAGTCAGAGACCCACTGCAGATCTCCCTTGCAGAGGGCTTCAGACGCCGGGTTGTCCCATCGCCATCTTGTCCCCCTTCCCTCAAAACTACATTTTTTTAAACCACAACATCAGTGATTCTTTGAAAACAACTCTATAAATATTTGCTCAAAGTGCTACCTGTGAACCCCTGAAAAATACATGTGGCTCCAGGCCAGAGACTTCAGACAAGCCTGCCACGAGGTCCTGGGAGACATCTACTGAGGGTGCCAGCAGCATCTCTGCCCCAGTGAACACCAGCAGGGAAAGTAAATGCATGGAATATAAACAGACTGAACTCTTGCCTCCAAAGTAACTTGCAGGGTCAAAACTGGCTCTCACCTCTTTGGTTCCTGGGAAGTTTGCCTTCCACCAAGGCAAAAGCTGTCCTTGTGTAGCTTGCTCACTGATGTTACAATTGCATGATTTTTCATTGAGTTATGAGATTTTAAGATATCTGCATCAAGACTTCTGGACCTCAAAATCAACCTGGAACTGGAAAAACTAAGAAAGATTCAATAGAATGATATTATGGTTTTGAATGTCACTCACACATACGTTGCTTCTTAATTTCCATTTGCCTTTGGATATAATTTCTACCGGGAGTGCAGATAACCAGGCACACTCACCCAAGATGCACTTGTGAGGTCTCTAGATCCCAGAGAATATCCCCTCTTAATTGAAATATGCATTATGAGTGAGCAGCACAAACACCAGAGTCAGAGCTGGCACACTATGTCACCCCGTCCTCTTAGTACGCATAATTGGTCTTCATGAACTCTGAAGTGTGGTATCAGACTACTGAAGCAGCACTTTTGCTCAGACATCCCATTGCCCGGTGGAAAAATGATGGGTGAAATACTAGGTGAGTCATCTGCTGTCTGTTTCTAGTCTTCCTGGAGATGGGAAAAATGCTGCTCGGGGTATGAAGTGCCCATGCACCATCTGAACTGGGGCTCTCTCTACATCTCAGCTGCCCAAAAATGACAGGATCCAGCACTTCACAAACGGAAGAATAAAAACCCCAACTCAGACTCTCAAAATTGCTGTAGGCAAGACATTTGAAGCTCAGTTCCTTTAGCTTTCTCATTAGAGAAAGTAGAGATAAGCAGGCACTTAACGGATTGTTAAAAAGAATAACACTTATTATATGGTGTTTATTTTGTTACACACACATACCTGGACATTCATCAGTCTTTCTGGTTTTGCATCATTACTGTCCTTTCACTGGATTTAGCCAGTGATCTCACATTTATAAGATGGTCTATTTTTTTAAAGTACTTATATGTTTGACAAGGTCTCTGACATCAAGGAGAGTTGGTCTCTTATTTTCATCAATATAGCTAATAAATAAATACATGGCACTGACTATTTAAAAAGGGCAAATGGTATTACTACGCCCTTGATCTATGGAAGTGATTTATGGAAATAATCTTTGTGGCTATCAGTAGATGAGACAAGATTTTAAAACATTCAGTCAGAGCCTCTGCTATAATTTGGAGCTTCTTGATGCCTTTACATTTTCCATATAGACTTCCTAGGTGTGTTTAAATGGACGAGTGCTTCATTAGATAAAAGTATGATGCCAGATTATCACTCAGACAGACAGAATTCCTACATCAGAAGCTGGATATCTTAATCCCCTGGTTCTACCATCACAATTACAAGTAATTCTTACAAGGGAAAAAATATATTCTGATGTAGGGCCGGAAGGAAATAAATAAATTAGTATTGTAAGGGAGACATCATGTCAGGTTTGTGTTACTGGTTCATTATCTGCAATGAATAAAATGATCCATATAATTTAACATAGAAAGCCAAAGTGATTATTGCATTAGTGTTATCCATGAAAGGTGATGAATTATAGAGTGTAATCTATTTCCTTTATTTATTTATAAGTCTTAAAGTGAACCTCATTACATGACCACACCATACTTCTTTACTAATGGAAACTTTTCACTCTCTCATTAAGAGGTGGCATATAAGGATACACTGTCAATTGAATCCTAATGATCAGCTAGTGAAGAATTTCTCAAAAAAGGATTCTGCTTTTTTTACCCCCCCAAAAAGCAGAATCTAGAAAAGCACCTTAAGGCTGAGAATGTTAGGGCACAAAGAGGTTGCTGAATTCAGGGTGGCTCAGGATTGGATGGAGGGATGCTCTTATTAGGACACCAAGATCTAGGAACAGGTCAAGCCAGAGCCATGTACTTTGTCTATTCTGTGCATGTTTCAGCTTCAAAAAAGATCAGTTCTCTCAATCTGGATTGGAGAGGTGTGAGACTATGAATACAACTAATGACTAAAACTGACCAAATAAATCAATAGATTGACTTTCTCAGTTTTCTTTTAGTTGAGCTGCTATGAAATAAAAGCTGTCTTCAAGTAAGTTGATGATAGGAAGAAAGGGGATGGAAACAAAAATGTAATTGAAATGACTCTCATGTGTCAGCAGGCAATGATGGAAAATTCACATGCTGTCCAAACATGTTTGAGGATAACTTATTTGTTCTTGACTGGTTTCATGACTTCAGATCATTTGAAGACGGCACTATGTTGTGTTGATGACTGGTATGAGACTGGATTAATAATGTATACAAATAAGAAGAGAAGGGAATGTTAAGATGGTAAATTTTGGGGCCAGGCACAGTGGCTCAAGCCTGTAATCTCAGCACTTTGGGAGCCCAAGGTAAGAGAATTGCTTGGGCCCACGGGTTTAAGACCAGCCCGTGCACCATGGTGAGACCTCGTCTCTACAGTAAAAATCAAAAAATATGTGAGTATTTTTCAGAGGAAGCTCTGTAGGTCATATGGGTGCGATGGTAGTCCTCGTGAACTGTCCCCAGCCCCAGACTCCCAGGGGCATCTGCCAGGGACTCAGGGATGGTGGGCTGTGGTGCCATGAGGATAGTGTGAGAGGGAGCTGTACTAAGAGCTTGGAGGGGGAAGAAAAGCACCTCTCTAAGGCCAGTGTTGTGGGTATTTGGAGTTTGGTGAGCTCAAGAACGTGGTTTCCTCAGACTGTGGGCAGCATACAGCATCAAGTGAGGGGCATCAGTCATCAGATGCAGATGAAGGAGTGAACAAAGGGGGAGACAGAGAAGACCATCACGTTTCAGGGACAGAAGTGAAAGCACAAGTCGGCAAAGTAAAGGTCACTGGCAGCAGCAGTCGCTTTCCTCATCTTCAGGGGAGAAGTCAAAAAGAGGAAAAAGAAAAAAAATGGTTAATGCAGCTTTGTGAAGACAGGAAGAGGGTTTGCCACGAGGAGCCTTTATATAAAGATGAGGAAAGGTAAGGAAAACTCCGCCTGATAATTCTACTGAGGCCAATGCAAAAGGAAAAACGCATGCATCTGCACAATTATATGAGTGTATGGACACATATCTGCTCTATTCTAATCCCAGGAAATGAGGGGTTTAATAGGCATCTCACGGAGTAGAAGAAAATGCAATTACTTTAGAAAGAGAGCATTACTTGAAAAAGAGCTGGGAGCATCGGCAGGGCCTGGCTGAGATCCCTTCTAGTGGGCCAAGAGTAATGATGATCCCATCAGGAGTAAAATGGCTAATCCATACCTTGCTGCGACCTTGTTGAGACAATGAAACTGATGCATAAGGAGTTTCAGTAAATGAAATAAGCACATTAGTGTTTGTTTGGGGTGGGGGGAGAGTGTTGAAAATTAAATTCTATCAGAAAGTATGGAGCAAACAACAACACAGTGGGATCGTCTCACTTAACAACAACAACAACAAAACCCCATGCAGATGTCATAGCTGTCATGGACTGAGGCTCCATTGGCATGTGAGAGCAAGGCCCAGGACTCCCTGGATACCTGGACATCACACACAGAATACTGGGGCATGGATAAGGAAGCACCACCATGCAGCAGTGTCTGTGGACTGCACAACTCTGTCCCATTTTATCAAATTAAAGCTTACACACCACCAAGACTGTGAAATAAACTGAGGCAAGCAGAAACTACCCTTGTCTCTGGTGAGGCAAACTGTGGAAGAAACATTTTGACTTGTGTTGTCAATTCAATAGGTGTAGACATATTTCCCAGAGCTCCCAAGAAGAAGATGCCAAGGAAGATTCTGGAAGAAGAGGGGAAGGGATAAAGAGGGATTTATCTTTCGGATAAGAGGAAAAAGAGACAAGTAACAAGCCCAGATAAGTTAGAACTAGCAGGGAGAAAAAATAAGAAAGAAAACGGATTCCAGAAGTTCTGTCAGTCTATCCTACAGTAAAAAAATGAAAGGGTGGGGGTGCCAGAGACTGAATGTCTGTCCTCCCCAAATTCATATGTTGACATTCTTACATCCAAGATGACAATATCAGGAGATGGTGTCTTAAGAGGCAACTAGGTTCTGAGGGCTCCAACCTCCTGAATGAGATTAATACCCTTCAGTGAGGGATGCTAGAGAGAACCTTTAACCCCTTCCCCCATGTAAGGACACCGTGGGAAGATGCCATCTGCAAACCAGGATGCAAGCTCTCAGCAGATGCTGTATCTGCAAGCACCTTGATATTGGACATCCAGCTTCCACAACTGTAAGAAATAAATTTCTTCTGGCAATAAGCCACCTGGTTTATGGAACTGTGTTACAGTAGCCAAAACAGACTAAGAGAGGGAGCAAGGGCATTAATTTCCAAGAAATTAATGCAGGAAGAGTCTGAGGAAAAGGAGCAGGCTCACTCCAGATGGAGTGCAGGCCCCAGAAGGCGGAAAGGTTATAGCAGAGAGAACACAGGGCCCAAGGAAAGGAAAAAGAGATAACCGTAACACTGAAATGGGAAAAAGCGAAGAGACATCAAAAGAAGTCCTCAATGGATGAAATAATGCTGCAGAAAAGAGAAAAACATACCCTAAACAAGAAACACAAGTATGAATGGCACAAAATTCAAGAAGCTAAAAAGGTAGCATACAGAGTCTAGTGAAAACAAAGACCCAATTTAATCTTTGAACAAGAGACAATAGAAAAAAGGAATCATCCTGTGTATAAAGGTCATGAGTTTGAGATTCCTGACACTGTCAAGAGGAAAACATTATCAACAAGGATGGAATGTGTGTTTAATAAATGAAAGATAGAAATTATTTGTCCTCAGATTGAAAGTTGTATGGTTGGAATAGTGAAAGAATATGTGTATAAAATAATTTGCACACTAAATAAAAGATAAAGGAATAAAGTCATTTAAAGGCATAGATCTTTTCCAATGAGAAGGGCAATGCTGGGAAATAAACTGAGTGTCAGGAAAAGATGAAGGTTTGAGAATGGATAAAAAGTGACCCATGAAACCAAATATTTAGGTTGAGGTTTATAAAAATTCAGGATGAAGAGATGCTTATTTAGCTTCAAAAGTACAAGGTGTTCAGTGTACACTAAAAGCAGAGAAGCTGGACAAGATTTATGGTCAAGAAAGAATAGAGTCTTTGAATGTAAAGAGAAAGAAACTGTCGCTTCTGATCATGCTGTGCTAATAGCCAGAATTAATTGATCAAAATCTGAGGAATCTGTCATGATGGAAGATGAGAAAATTCCAGTTGGCATAGAAAAGAATCTAAAGGTAGCGTGAACATGATAAAAGGCAAAGCCCTACAAGATCAAGAAAGAATCTCTGGTGTCAGGAGTGTCCCAAGGAGAAATACAGTCCACTGGTGTCCATTTCAAGACTCCCTGCCCCACAACAAGGGTTTCCACATTTTTTTAGTATGGAAACTTATAGCTACTTTGTTTGATGCAGGATAAGTGGGCCACCTTCTTGAACACTCACTGCTTCTTCCTCTTCTGAACATCAATCCCATTTCGGCTCCAGATCTTTCACCGAACACCTAGCATTCTTAGAATGCAGAAGATGGATTAAGCACAGTAACTACTTAGTAACTACTAACCAACTACTAAGTACAGTAGTTTTCAAAATATATAGTATCTAAAAATGATAACTACAATGAGTAAAACCTGGAGAAACAAGTAAGTAAACATTACACAAGCATGTTCAGAAACAGTAAAAATGCCATAAAAATTCAGACACTTCTTAGTTGAGTTCTTAAAAACCTTTTCTATCTCCTGATGGGAAGTGAGCTAGCAGTATAGGATGAATTATTTGATAACAAGCCTTATTGGATATATATTTTAAAAATAATCATGCTAAGTTTAATTTCCTCTAGAACTCTCTCATAATAATTAAATTTCAAAGATTTTACCACTAATCTCTTTGGTGTTATTTTCCCAAGCAAAATAGGGAAACACGAGAAGAAACCCATAGAAAAGCAGAGGAGACCGGAGTGCTCATTTGCCAAATGTTCTCATTACTTAGATTCTGATTTTATATTGGTTTTCATTCATGAGGACTCTGAAGAATATCTAAATTGTTTGTAATACATCATAATTAAAAATAATTTTATAAACTAAATATTACTGAATTCATGAATAAACCGACAGAACAATAGGCTCAGATGTAAAGCTGTCAGAAAGGCTGGACCTACTTTTGTACATAAAGTTCATTTTAAAAAGTACATAATCAGCATTGTATACCAGTTTCATGCTATTGATTCCCTTGATGGGGGACTGAGAAAGGAACAAAATATTTAGTGTTTTTTCTCATTCAGTTAAACTCATGATTTTTATATTTTTTGAGTTGGAGTCTCACTCTGTCACCCAGACTGGAATGCAGTGCCACATTGCTCATGGCCTCGACCTGTTGGGCTCAGGTGATCCTTCCGCCTCAGCCTTCCAGATAGGTGGAACCACAGGCATATGCCACCACACCTGGTTAATTTTTTTGATTTATTGTAGAAATGAGGTCTCACTATATTGCTCAGGCTGGTCTCAAACCCGTGAGCTCATGCAATCCTCTTGCCTCCACCTCCCAAAGTGCTGGGATTACAGGCTTGAGCCACTATGCCTGGCTTAAACTCATGATTTTAAGAAGACATGACCAGAGATTGTTGTTGTATAAATGAAGAAAAGGCCAATGTCTTTCCACCACCTCACCAAAATAAGACTTATTCAGTTTAAACTCTCCATTCAAGCTTAATACTCCATATTGTAGTCATATTCCAGGCTCAATCTTGGCGTATATATGTTCCAGCAAACTCTTGAATTCTCAGGTCTTGGTTTCAATCTCAACATCTGTGCTAGGCATTCCTGAGACCACTTAAAGACACGATGATTGACTGGAATTCACAGGACTCAGAAAAGCTTACTTTCATGAGTTATATATATAGCTCTAATTTATTTAAGCAAAAGGATACAAGATAAAATCAGAGCAGAGAAAAAAGAAAAGGAGCATGGGGCAGAGTCCAGGAGAAACCAAGTGTAACCTGCCAGGTATCCTTTGCTAGTAGAGTTGCAATGACATAATTAGTTCTCCCAGAAACCATATTACCAACCAAGGAAACTCATCAAAACTTTGGTTCCCAGGGCTTTTGTTGAAATTCAGTCATGTGGGCACGTAGCATCTGCATGACTGACCTCAGCTGCTCACACCAACCCAAAGCAAAAACAGTCACTCACCCTAAGTCACATTGTTAAGATAAACTATCTGATCAAACAACTTTCATGTGGTCCAATACCTAAAAGCATACATTAAAATCATTCTTATTGGGCAGAAAATTCCAAAGGCTGTAAGCTAATTTCCCTGGGGTCAGCCAAGGGCCAATCCTGAAGAGAGGCCTTTCTAGGAATGTGCTGGGTTTGAGCAACCCCGGCCTATGAAGTTAGCCCCTCCCTGTATAAGCATTCTCTTTTTGCCCATAGTCAGAAAGAGGGTTCAAAGGCTTTAAAACTTTTGTGATTACGATCTATGAGAAATATATTTTATTTATCAACACAGTAAACACACACTAAATACATATGTGAGGAGGGACCGCCCTCAAAAAAACCCGGGATTTATTTATGAAAAATTGTGTATTTATTCTTATATGTTTGAACTTCAGTCACCTTCAAAGTACCCTCCATTTGATGGGATAAACCTATTGAAGATGCTTTTTCCACTGCTCCAAACAATTTTTTAACTCATCAATTTTGATGCCTTTTAGTGCTTCTGCCATCTTATGTTTCACCTCTTTCACATGGGCAAAATGTTTCCCTTTGAGGACTTTTTTCATCTGGAAAAACAAAAAAAAGTCTGCTGGGGCAAGGTCAGGTGAAGAGGGAGGGTGGAGCATGGGAGTCAGGCCATTTTGGGTCAAAAACTGCTGAACGTTCAGCACAGTATGGGCCGGTATACTTGTAAATCATGAAATGGACAAATGTGTTGAAACAATCTCCAAAACAAAAATTCACTGAAGCCAAACGCAGTCTCTCACAAAGCTAGGTAGTATGCTGATGCCGATGGGTTTCCAGAACACTTGCCTAGCGAGACAAGCCTATACTACAAGGGCCCCTCTCTCCAAAAGATAATTTTGGATTTGTGGGGGTCCCCCTTGCAGAACAGACAAAATTCCACAATGCAATAGTTCATTCTACTAACTATTATGCACTGAGTGCATTTTTATTGCATTTTATTTTCTTAAGTTGATCACGACCCACTAAATTAATCTCATAACTTTCTACTGTGTTATAGCCCACATTAGGAAAAATCAAAAGAGAGTTGAAATGTTTCAAGTGCTGTGGAGCTCAACGTCATCATTTTAAGAAGGACAGCCATGTCATAATTGTATTGGACTTGGAATCATTAATTGTGAGAGTTAGCCTGGCAAGGTGGGGTGTGTCTGTAGTCCCAGCTACTTGGGAGGTTGAGGAGGAAGGATCACTTGAGTGCAGGAGTTTGAGGCTATGGTGAGCAATTGCTCCCCAGTCTAAGCAACAGAGTGAGACTCCAACTCAAAAAACAAAAACTGTAAGACTTCGCAGAGTGAGTATTGTATAAATAAACCAAAAAAAAAAAAAAAAAAAGGCAATACATAATGAAAGACAATTCCAGCTAAGCTTTTATAAACATGGTCTATGCTGGCAAAATTTTAACCAAAGGCAACATTTTCTCTGTCACCCTCCAAATTCCTCCTCTAGTTACTCTTGCTCTTCTGACTAACTCTCTTCTTTTCCCTTCTCCTCCCCCCAGTTCAACAAACTGACTCATCATGGCCTTCCCCCCACCCCAAGATAATGTCTTCTGAGCAGTATTTACTTCACAGCTCAAGATTCTTATTTGCTCATATCCCTATAGAAACCATGAAGGAGGAAAATAATTAGATGATGTAATTAGTACAAACTGTTAAATACTGATAAGCCAATAATTACTGTTCCTGGTACATTTAAAGAAGGAGTCCTAGAAGTGACATTGTTTTAATGGGCCCCCTTTTCCCAAACAGTTGTGACCTTTGGAGACTGGTAAGTCTGTGGATAAGAGTTTTGGATGCCATGGGACACACAGGGATCCTCAAGTTCTCTCATATGGCTCAATCTATGGAGAGAACTCTTGGTTGATTACTTGACCCTGAAGGATTCCAGTGCATGCCATGTACATAAAAGTTTAAGATCTTGATAATACAAAGTATTGGTCTGGAACATCTTGCATAGACTTTGGTCCCTGATAAGGAAAGCAGAAGGATAAAGATGGAAGCATCCAGAAGATCGTACATTCATGGAGAGAGAAGCCCCTCTGCTGGGACTCCATTTATAAGCCAAACTCCTAAACAAGAACTGCACTATGAAATCATAAAATAGGTGTGCTAAAGGGGATCTTAGAAATTATCTCCATCAGGAAGTGTTGTCAAAGGAATCAAAACACAAATGTCTAATTTAATGTTTTTCCTGATATTACTCCTCCTTCTGAAGTCATCCCTTGAAAACTCTGCCTGTCTTTCTAGTACAATGAACTTGGTTTTTCTATGTTTGGAAATATGTGTTCCAATGACAAAAAAATAAAAATAAAATAAAATTGATCATCTAATAAATTTGCTACATCTCCAACGAGCCCAATATTTAAGTGCACACAGCAATTTATTCAATTACTATCAATCTTTTTGAAACATGATTTGTAGGTGACAGGAAAAATAAGTGCATATAAAAATGGTTTTGTTGCTTATGATGCTCACATATAACTACATCTACTCATCCAATTCTTTGAATCAGGCTGATAACAACAGACACTATTTTGGATTAATAGTTGGATTATTTTCCAGGTTTAGTATTTTAATACAAGTGATAAATGCCATATTTGCTCCCATAATTCCTTCTCACCCTCAGTTTTTATAAAGTGATGCTTTACAGCTGAGAAGGAAATTATGCAATCTGGTAGTATAACTTCCTCTCTTAGCAGATTGAGTGAATATGAGCACCAGAAGCTCCTAGAATAATCAAAACATCAAAGGTCATAGGTAAACATTTAAAAGTAATAGAACTCAACCTAAAATTGCTATATGTTAGATGCTTTGACAGCCCTAACTTCTCATAACTATCTGGATTTATTTTTAACAGAGACTGAAATATCTTTTATAATTGTTTTCTCCATTTTTTGAGTAATTTTAAAACTCTAAAATATTTTTGGAGGACTGTAAGTCTTTGTGATACCATAACTTGTTATTAAAAAAAAAACCACATAGATAATAGTTCAAATGTACAATGGCAAAGCCCTGTAAGTTTTCTTGATGCTGAAGGTTGTGAAAAAAATATGCCCACCGCTATTATTTGGGTAATGCAGACTTAAGAAGTGTGCGTGTGTGCATACATGTGTGTGATCAGAAACATCTCCAGAACCTGATATCGGAGGTATTACTCCTGCTTGTGTTAGGATACACAATTAGCTAGTATCAGAGCTGGGGTCACAATTCCATGTGAACTCTGTGGATAAAGGTGTAAAAGATGTACAGGGTAAGTCTGTCCTTTTGTCATTTTGGAAGCAGGGTTTACACAGTCCACACTAGGTATTTTGGACTCTCTAAAGGACCATTCATGGAATTGTGACTATTAAGTAAAAGAGATTAGTAGATAGCATGATGGAGCCAGGGGTCATCCTACCTTGTAATCATGGCAAATATCAAGTTCCTTAAGCTTTAGGAGGCTCTTACCTCTGAAGGATAGGGGAATTGGTTCACTACTGACTCTTGGGTTAGAAGTTAAAAAAGAAGCAACTGTCAATACCATAAACCACATGGAAACCAGATGGTAGTTGGGTTCTCCCTGTCCTTTGAAATTTCTGGAAGACAAGTGATAACTTCTGTCTCATCCTAGTGGAAGTCTAAAATCCTCAGTAAAATGTCTTTGAATTCCCAGGAAAGTTATATTCTTCTGTCCAACTCTTCTGGTGAGCTCCTCTTTCTATTCCTGTTAATCATAATCAATGAGATACACAACTACATAGAATTAGACATGCAATTCAGCTTCTTTCTTAACCTCATGTTCCACACATACACACAACATAATGCTCACACAAGGCAACTGTTAGTGTACAAAATTTGCCTAAAAATTGGAGTTGGAGAGTTCATGGCAGAAAATATGATATAGAGCTTTCAATAACATTTAGGTCAGGCATTGCCTAAAGTCTTTTCTTCCACCTTACCACTAAGATATGTTTTCATGGCCTTTACTTTCACAGAGTGTTCACACCTTTCTCATTCTCCAACTTTTTCCTTTCTTTCCCTCCATTTACTCCTCTCTCCTTCACTAACAAAGACAAATGAAAATGTACCCCACTATCTACTCAGAATGACATAAACCATCTCTGTATAGTTTGAGTCCTCATTGTCTCATTTTCCATGTTCAAGCAACTTTTAAAATTATTTTTTAAAGATCATGCTCTTTCTAAGAAAATGTCTAGTGATACCTCTTATAATTATTATTTTTGTTTCCACAACAAAATAATTATAGGCAAAGCTATCATTATTGTGGAGTCTCCTGCTCTACACTTTCTACCACCATCTACAGCCAACCTTAAAGTTCATTCTTGTCTTATTCACTTGGTAAGAATATTGGTTGGCAGGAAAGCCTGGTAGCTCCGGGACTCTTCCTATTAAGAGATGAATTCTAATTCTCTTCCCCTTATATCTGAGTTGCCCTTAAGAACTGTGATAATTTTAGGTGTCAACTGGGCCACAGGATGCAACATTATTTCTAGATTGTGTTCCTGAGAGATCAGGATATGAATTGGTGGCCAATGTGGGTGGCCATCATCCAATCCCTTGATAAATGGAACAGACAGACTCAGGCTGAGGACCAGGTCAGCAAAGTAGACTGTAGCAGATGCGCACAGCCCTTTACATATAAATGGGTAAAGGTGAATTATCTCTATTAAAGGATGAGTGAGCTGATGGAGCTGGTACACCCCAACCTCTTTTCAATCCACTGAATGCAAGGGAACAATGGCCTTTCATAGCAACATGAGCCTCTGGCCCCATGTAAACAGAGAATAGTTGGCACTAATTTTGGAGACCTGGCTTCTCCCACCTCAATTTTTCTTATTTTCAAGTGAAGATGAATACAGGCTGGAGGAAAGTCTAGAAAAATTTTTGATTTTCTACCTAATATTTGGAGGTGCTGCTATAAAAAACATGACACACAAACTTTTCATGGGGGTCACCCCACTCTGGGGGGAAACACCCCACTCGGGGGAGAGGTGAACTTTGCAGTAGCACTCCTGAGTGCACTCTTGGGTCTCAGCATGAACACTCTGTGATGACTAATGGTAACCCTGTCAAGGGAAATTATAGGAAACTCAATTATGGTTGAATGATTCCTCAAACTCTAAGGTTCTAGGCTTATTTGTGATTTCCCGTCCTCATCCCCTAAATGGAGAAAATGGTGAAAGCCCAATCGACCTTGCAGTTTTGTTGTGAAATGCATGGGAGATCAGTAAATAATATCAGCAAATGTTCACAGAATGTTGAACCCTTCTTCTGAAAGATGAGGTGCTACAAAGTGAGCATCAGCATGGCTGGTAGTGGGGATGGGTTCTCTTCTTGCCACTTCCACAAAGCCCCACTGCCCTCAGTTGGTAAAATGATGCTATTCTCTGGCAGGCTGTCTCTTTTCCGCTCTGCCGGTATCTTCCTATATCTCCCCGTCATCTTCTGTGTGGATCATAGGCTCCTTTGGAGAGAGGCTCACAGCTCTTTCCACTGTGTTCCCCCACACTGAGGGGCAGTGACTGGACCTGTGTGTGCTCATTTAATTCACCATGGACTCGTCTTTTTTCCTAGATATATCTTTTCCCTTCCCCATGGTTATTCTTTTCTTAATTCCTCGTATTCTATTTCCTGCCACCTTTCTCCAGACATCCCTAGATCCCCAAACACTCCTCTGTTCACTCTTGGACTGGCCCCAGGCACTGCATGGCAGGTGTCTGATCTGTTTGTGGGCTAGAGGTCATCTCCATGGGTAAGAATTTGAACTCATGGAGGTTAGAGGCTAAACTACCTTGCAATTTTCAGAGCTTAGCCACCATACTAGAGAAAAGTCAGCACTAAAAGGAGACATTTAAATGCTAAAAACATAACATGAATTGCATTAAGGCAGTGGCCAAGTGGGAGAAAAAGCTCTGAAGACCTGGTCCCAACTCTGACTCTCACTAGCTAATCTTTTAGTGTTCTTGAAAACTTTCTGCAAAATGAGAGGCTGTGATCCATGAAAGCTCAAAGTCACTAGCCAGCTTCGTCATCTATTCATTCTCACTCTTCCTTCTACTTCCCTCTTCCTCTGCTTTTTTCCTTCCTTCTCCTCATCTGTACTGTCACTTCATACCACATCTAATAGTGGAGCGTGTTCACATCAGTTCTTCATGGAGAAACTTTGCCATAATTTCATCAGAAGAAAAAGTTAAATCATAAGAACACAGAGTTGGGACTGTGAACAAATCAAACCAAAACCAAACCCTGCATCATGACATCTTAGCAGAGCGGGTATGAGTATACACTGTGCACGTGTGTGTGTGTGTGTGTGTGTGTGTGTGTGTTTGTGTGTGTGTGTAAAATTTTATGAAGTCTGATTTGAAACATGGGATGTCAGTTCAACTGTATACCCAAGGTGTGTTCAACAAGAGCTACCAAGATGGACAATATATGCATCATATGAACAGACTGATATGAGATTTCATGTAATCATTCGACTTTACGATAAAAGTGGTTCCAGCAGAAACCAAAGTAAATGAAAGCTCCGCAGACTCTTACATGAGCTCCTAGAAAAAGACTTTATATGACCTACAGAAAAACTGAATTTAATAGAGTATCATTTGTTACTGCTATTGGTCATGGCTGTTTAATAAAGATTTTACAAAGTGGAATGGGAAGGGGGAGAACCATAAGTGCAGAAGAACTAATTCTGGGTCATGATTTTTAAGCTATTAATAAATCAATAAGAACACCATCCTTAAAATTTGGAGACAGCCACATTATAAAAGTGTTTTCTCTTGATACACTTTTTAAATGACTATGTTCACAGAAAAGGGAATTTGAAAACAATGCAACAGCTTTGTATGTGCTCCTTGCCTCATAATAAAACATCTCTGGAGAAAAAATGATCAGCTATTGAAGCTAGTTATGCTGTGTGCATTAACTATAGAGCTTAGTGTTGAAAATGACAGAAAGTAAGAAAAAGAGAAAGGGGAGAGAGGAAGGAAGTGGGGAGGGAAGGAGGAGAGGAGAGGGAGGAAAGATAAATATTTGACAGAGGTGGGGGGGGATAAGGAAAATCTGGCTGTAGACATTTGTTTTTCTCTTGTAAACATTTCATTATTCACAAAATTAAATTTAAAAAAGATAACAAACTGTTAATAATATGGACCACATTAGGAAGAGTCAGTCATCTAAGGTTTGTAGGCAGAATACGCTAGGCTTGTTTAAAAATGGTGACAGTCATTTTTCTTTGCAAGTTATTAATATTAAATGGCTGTATCATAGATAACAAACATGATGGAGGTTTGCATTATTCATTTGTGTGTAGAATCTTTTACAATTGAATTCTCTGTGTATTGTATTTGTTTTTTATTTTTCCATCTATTCCCCTACAAACTAGCTTTAAGGGTTGTACTTAAAAATTTGAAAATATGGGAAAAGCGATATGGCAGTAAAAATGTCATGATGAACTCTTTCTTATCCCAAAAGGATTCCTCTTAATTAAGAACAAACAGGTTCAGGAGGAGCTCTGGGCCTCTTCTTCTGCAAGAGAGAAGCTGATCTGCACGAAGCCGCCTGTATTCACATTCTGCTCATGCAAATGTGCTCAGCCTTGCTCTTAATGAGTTTAAGTTCACCTTGATTTCCTCTGAGTATAAAGAGCAACAAATGCTTCTTTTAATATCACAGTCACCCTGTGCCCTTAGCAGGGGAACTGACTAGAAGCTTCTCCTATGTAATGTCATGGCAACCACCCTGTTTAAAAGCCTAGACAAGCTGAGTTGTGAGTTTAAAAAGTTTGTGAACTGTAATTTCCTTTCCAAGCACAGGTACTGTTACCTATTCCTAGACATCATAAAAAGTTGGCTTCCACTCATACAGGAAAAAATAAGGGTATAACTTGGAGATTAGGTGTAAAGTAGATAATATACTACCAAATGGGCAAAAAAATAGTCTCTGATGTTCACTCTCATTCCCTTTCAGTGCCCTTCTTCCCCTACTCCACCCCCCCCTTTTTAAGAGACAGGGTCTCACTATTGCCCAGGTTAAAGTGCAGTGGCACAAACAGCTCACTGCAGCCTTGAACTCCTGGCCTCAAGTTATGTTCCCACCTCAGCCCCCTGAGTAACTGAGACTACAGGTGTGCACCACCAAGGCTGGCTAAATGGTTTTTACTTTTTGTAGAGATGGGGTCTCACTACGTTGCCCAATCTGGCCTCAAGTGATACTCTTGCTTCAGCTTCTGAAAGTGCTGGGATTACAGGTATGAGTCACTGCACTTCGCCACTTCTCACCAGCAGTCATTTTCCCCCTACCTTATTGAACTTATCATCATTGAGTACCTCACTGTGCCAGACACTGTGTTGGGCTCTGGGTCCTGCAATCAACGAGACAGACGTACCTGATTAATGTCAAATAAAGCAATCTCTAAGCATATTTCAGGTCATCCACAGCTGAATAGAGAACCTCCTGGTAATCTGGCCTTGATGGATACAGGCCTGAGGGTTGCAATTCACCCTGCTCTGGCTACCACATACAACACTAGGTGTCCAGCTGCTCTTGTTGGCATGCATAACAATGCCAGATTCAGAAAGATCAAGTGTTCCTCATTCACATGAATTTCAACTGGCTATATATTCTGCCAAAGAAAACTATTCAAGTGGCCATTTTGATGTAAACAAAAACAAAGCATTTCTGTGACACTTTATGATTCTCTTTGTATGTGAAAATACCTTATTTCATTTCATCTTCTTAGTAATCCTGTAAAGAAGAAAGGGAAGACATTAAGACATCAACGAGGCTCAGGGTTACCTTAGGTAAGGACATTTTGGCCGGGTTTCAAGTCTTCTAATTTTTAATTCAGGTGTTTCATTACTATGCACACCTATCACTTGGCATCCTTGAAAAAAAAATAAACCTACTTTTAAAACGGAATGTTTATGTTTCCATTTTAAAAGTTGTTATACATTGACTTCACAGATATAGTATTTCTTGAGCACACTGGAGATATAGCAAATAAAACAAAAGACAGTACCCTTTTTTGAACAGGGAAACTGAAATGATGCTCTGTAATCATTTCTGTGTTCAAAGTCTTAATAGTGATACATGTTGAGAAGAAACTAAAACAGAATAAGATGAAAGCACATGGCAGGGAACTGGGAAAGATTTTAGGTAGAGTGGTTGGCACAAGGCCCTTTGAGATGCTGACATTTGGGTTGATGTGAGTGACATGGGAAGATCTATGACAGAGAAAACATAAGGAATTTGGCATGTCTGAGGAACAGAAGTTGGACAATATGGCTGGAGCATGGAATGTGCAGAGAAGAGGAATCTTGTAAAGCCAGAGAAGCAGGATGTCACAGCATTAGACATCAGCAAGGAGCTTCAGTTTATGATCTGCAAGAGGCCAAGTGCAGCAGGGGGTGATCTGACTTACATTTTAATAGGAACCCTCTGGCTTTATTAAGGGAGAGTGGGTTGTGAAACATGAGCCTTTGGGAGTGATTTTAGCGATCCTAGTGAGATACCAAGGTGTCTAGGTCTGGTTCAGTGGCAGTGGAGGGTGAGGTGTAATTCATCGATTGGGAATATATTTTAAAGATGTAATTGGTATGGCTTGCTGAATGGATTAGAGCAACCGCCCCCAGTGTTTTTGGCATCAGGGACTGGTTTCACAAAAGACAATCTTTCCCCGGACCAGGGCAGGGGGGATGGTTTCCAGATGACTGAAGTGCACAACATTTCTTGTGCACTTAGTTTCCATTATCAATACTTTCAATATACAATGAAATAATTATACAATTCACCATAAGTAAAAAAGAGTCATGGATGGAAGTGGTAAATAAACTAATAGGAAACCACGCGTGAATTAAAAATAGGTGTTGGATTCTGACTTAAAACTTGTCACCAGATGCAGCTGTACAATTGAAGTGCATCAACTCACTTGCCATTGACTCATAGGGTTTTGACATGATTTTGCAAGCAATTGATTTATTATGGCCTCTGTACAAATTTCACTGCTAATGTTAATCTGTATTTGCACCCACCCACCAGTGCTAGCATCACTGCCTCAACTCCACCTCAGATCATCAGGCATTAGATACTCATCAGGAGCATGCAGCCTAGATCCCTAGCATGCACAGTTCACAACAGGGTTTGGGCTCCTATGAGAATCTAATGCGGTTGTTGATCTGACAGAAGGTGGGGCTCGGGCGGTAATGGAAGTGATAGGGAGCAGCTGTAAATACAAATGGAAGCTTCCGTGGCCTGGGGGTTGGGGACCCCTGGATTAGATGGAGTATGAGGGGGGAAATAAATAAATTATAACTCCAGGATTTTTTGGTTTGAGCAACTGGGTAGATGGTGGTGGAAAACTGGTGGAGGATTGAGATGGGAAATGATGGTAGTTGGTCATGGAGATGGAAAGTTCCCTTCTTCTGATTATGTATAAGTGAAGGCACATTAGACATCTGAGAGGAGTTTTCAGATGGGCATTTTGAAAATTGAGTTTGGAATTCACTTCTGAGATAAGGCCGGAGATACAAAATCAGGAATTGTCATTACGTAGGCTGTATGTAAAACCATGGAATAGGATGAGCTCATTCAGGAATAAAATACAAGAAAAGAGACTGCAAACGAGACTTCAGCTATAGGTACTTTGGCACTAAGAGGTCAAGCAGGGGAGACAGAAATAGGAAATAGAAAATTCCTACAGAAAAGAAAATAGAAAAGGAGAGTCCAGTGCAACAGGAGGGAGAATTAGAGGACAGTTTCAAGATGGAGGCCAACTACACCAAGCATGGCTGAAAAACAAAATAAGATGAAGGCAGAAGAGATGGTAAGGGCAGAGGGGATTACAGATATCCACAAATCCTGGGATTACAGTGGGTTTGAGAACAACAATATTCAGGCACTTCTTACTTTCTCATCCCATTAAGGCAAGCATGTCACTGGGAAAGCAGTTTCTCCAACATTTCATTTAATGAAGTCCAAGTGTCTGAATGAAAAATTGGATCATTCTAAAAGCATATTCTGAGACCCAGAAAAAAATGTTTAATAAATATCCATCATTATCCTGTAGGTATTGTGAGATTGAGAAGTGGGTAGCTTGACCTTTAATGGAATCCTTAGTGGCTGCTTTTACCCTCTGGTTCTTCAGGACCAGAAATATTGCTTCATTATCCTTAGCACAAATGCTAGAAATGTGAAGGGAGCTCTCATTTTTAGAATATTGAGGAATGTAGAGTAAGAGGATGTAAGGCATCAGAAAATGCAAGCAAAATTGCTAGCTCATGTATTATTTTGACCAAACCAATGTGTTAGTGAAATAGCTTATTTATAGTCATAGATAAAGCTGGCCTTAGAATTAAATGTGAAATATTATATGAATGGGAATGGGGAATGGGAGACACTTATGGAGAAAGATACGCTATTGCCTCTGATAAATTTTGTGCTAGGTCAGAAATTCCCACAATTCTCATCACTTTGAGAGCAGTGTTCAAGGCCCCTGCTGCATTAGGGTCTCCTTATTTTGGCTATGCTTTCTAATCACATTAAGTCACCTTCAGTCATGGAGCATCTTTTTGGACTTAGTTTGTAGTTGTAGAACCTTAGGGACAGATGTACAGACCAGGGTGAGTCTGGGAAAAGTGATGGTAAGAGATTGGGAAGTTTAGAGCATCTTTATGGCAAATGGAATTGAGGAAAGGACAATGAGGAGATAGCCTATAATCTCTCTTCCCTTGCAATGTGATCAGGATTGGCTGAAGGAGCATACTTCCCTTGTTCCAAGCCAAAGGATAGTGGGGTTATCTGAAAGGGAAGTGGAAGACAGCTTATATTCTATTGCTTGCATAGTACAAAATTCATAGTCCTATGAATTTTCTGAACAAGTGGAGCAGAGCAAGTTATATGCCAATCAAGATATGTAACTGAGATGAGCATATATAGTAGTAGTCCAAAAATGAGAAGATAAAGACAAGAGAATGGGCTCTACATTATTTTCCTGCCAAATCCTATTACACAGAAACGAATTTCTAATTGCTTGCAACAATAAAGTAAGAATTTTACAATAATTTCCTGACATTACCATCTGACTTAATAGAATGATATGAGGTTAACACAAACAGATTTCCATATTTTAACTATATTTGGTTGTACCTGTATTTTTTTACTCCTAGAACAAATGTCAAGACCTAAATTTGTTAGAATAAACCTGAGGTTTCGCTAAGGGATACACACTAGACTAGTGACACACTAGTTTTGTCAATTTTAGCATGTCTCTTGAACTTCTTCCCATAAAAGAAGTTTAACATTGTAAGGTGGTTATATATACAACAGAATAATTAAAGTAGGAAAGATTTGTGGTTCTGTTTGTACTAGAGGAATGAGTAATCAAGCTCTTACTATAAACAATTAAAAACTGGACAAAGTATGCTAAGCAAATGTTTTCAGGAATTGGAATAAAGACACTAAGAGCTATGACTCTTGAGGGGAAGAGAAATGGATGGCAAGCTGTCATTCAAGTAGGCGCTCTGCCTAGGGTTTCTTCCAACCTTCAGCACAGAAAGAGATGAAGACCCTCAGACAGCAATGGCCTCAATGACGGAAGAAACAGAAATTAGAGACTGAGTCTGCAAGCAGCTGGGATGTGTGGGGCTGGTGACCAGACCTCTGATCAAGATCCATTCTGACAAAGCCAGAAAACAAGCCGCCACAGGACTGAGCTTACTAGACAGTAAATTAACTGCCTCCAGAACAAAACTCAAGCTCTTCAAAGAATCCAAAAAAATTCACATTCTCAACAATATAAAATCTGCAATGTGCTACATACAATTAAAAGATGTTAGGCATACCAAAGACTAGGAAATTGACTATATCCAGAACAAAATAATTCCACAGAAATAGACTGAGTGGTGATGGAGAAAATAACAAGACAAGAGTTTTATAACAGCTATTATGAACTGTTCAATCATTTCAATGAAAAGATATACATATTAATTTCCATTTTCAATTAGGCTACTTTTTGTTTTACTGAATGAAATAGTGTTCTTTGTAAGTTTAGACACAATTCTCTTGTCAGATACACAATTTGCAAAAATATTCTCCCTTCCTATGGGTTCTCCTTCCACTTCCTTGATGGTGGTTAATGTACAAAACTTTTTTAATTTTGAGGAAATAAAACTTATCTATTTTTTCCCTTGTTGCTTGTATTTGGGGTGTCATTTTTAAGAATCAACTGCCTAATCTAAGGTTACATTTAATTTTTTTTCTTCTTAGCTATTGTATTTTTCAGTTCTAGAATTTCCTTGATATATATACATATCAGTTGCATGCCTATGTTTTCTTCCGCAGTCTAATAGCATTAGCTCTTACATTTTGGTCTTTAACCATTAGTGTCTTTTAAAGAAAGATTTCATTTCTGCTTAAAAACAGACAACAAAAAGGATCTTTTATAGCAGGAATCAAACAAAAAAAAACTGACTCTGGTTAGACCGTCCTACGGACCAAACCTCACTCTAACACTTTTCTTTGTGACTCCGGAAAAGTTACTTAATGTTTGTGAGCCTGAGTTTTACCATCTATAAAATGGAGATAATACCTACTTCTTATTTAAATAAGATACAGCATGTGAAATTGCTTAGTGATAGCTGTACGTTCCATTATAATTTTTGTTTCTATCATTTTATACAGTTTCAAAACAAGAACATTGACATGGGAATCACTACTGATAGATTTTAAAATCCACTCTCCAACTTACTAGTTCTGTGATATGAGAAACATTTGTGTCTCTGAACCTCAGTTTCCTCATCTGTAAAATGAAGGATGGATTCAATCATCACTTGAGAACTTTCCCTTGCTAAACATCTTGTGACTGATCTCAAGAATGCATGTGGCATTTTTTTTTTAGATTCACCCTCAGACATTAACATTTTGATTAAAAACTTACCATATGACAGACTTGGCTACCAGCACCAACCACTGTTTCTAAACAAATACTGTATTTGCTTTAAATAAAAGAGAATACTTTGTGTGGAAATGATAATACGTAAAATTTATATCTCTTGTCTTGGATGTATATTCTTTAGAAAAAGACAGTAATTTTGTCATTTCTGAGCTTTTAAAATTCACGAGCTGAGATTTATATTTTTAGACATAACAGCCACTTAAAAATGATGCAACTTTTTGTACTTCCTGTTAAGATAAGCTTAGATTTCAACTGTCTACTGTGCTACAGCATGATCCCAAGACAAGGCTCAGAGTGTTAGTGTAAAGCGCTTCAATTCAAGCGGTGGGGTCTCCCGATGCAAACTTGAGCTGAAAGGACAAGTTCTCACTAGCATCAGGAATGTGAGGCTCCATGCAGTCACTTTTCATTGCTGGAAAGTAGGACAGTCATCATTGCCATCCTTATGCCCCATCCCAAGTGGAAACTCTGTGATGCAATTTGCAAGCCTTCAGGAACAGAGATGGAGCAAGAGAGTTGTTTGTCAGGACTTTCTCCCTTGGGAGGGAGGAGGGGAAGAGCTATTTGTGACACAGGGAAGGTTATTATATCACCCAGCAAGGCAACCTGAGGGGACACAGAGGTGCGACAGTAAACAACATCCTGCACTCCACAGCATGCTCAACGGCACACTAGAGACCTAGGCCAGGTGCTGCCATGTTCAAATGATTTCACTCTGCTGCCATTAAATTTCCTACTTCCAATTCTGAGTATTTCTGATCGGGAGAGGAGCCAGATGGACCAGCACTTGAAATGCCAAATAAACAAAACCAAATACCATTCTTCAAGGATTTTTCTGCCAGGAACCAAATGGAATTGGGCACAAGTCTGGCATGAAAACCTGTTCCTAGCACAATTTCAATCCACTCACACATTAAGGTTTTATAAAAATTTCCAAACTCTAGGCCACTTCAGTGACCTAAGTCTAAATTTCTTCAAGTCAAACTCCCTTTGTTTATCACTAATAAAAATAAAAGCTTATTAGAAAAATGAATTAAATGAACCAGTCTGTGGTTTAATCTTTAGGTGCTATCTGAATCAATGCAATGAGAACAAGACCTAATCCTGCATTTTATTTTCTAATTTAAAACTACTGATATGCAAGTAGATGAGTTCATTAATTCAAAATACATCATGTGAAGCAGAAGAAAGTAGATATTATAATAAATATATGATTCTAGTTTAATTGATGGGATTGGCTCTGACATCCCTTATTTCAGATGAGACCTGAACAGTGGTTTGGGGACAGTGAGTTTTCTGGACTCTTTGATTTTGCAATATTTCAGGGCCCTCTGGGCTTCACTTGTATGTGCCTATAAATCACCTTTCTGATAGCTCAGAAAAAAGTTGCATGCACATGTTTGCTGAGGCAGATTTGCTTCATTCTGATACTGAAAGGTATATGAAGTTTTGCCAGACCTTGGAGGAGAAGTTAAACTGATTTGTATTCTTTATTTAGAGGCTTTTGACTAAGGGCAAAAATCCAGTATTGTTGAAACTAACTTGGATTGGCCTCCTCAGAGGCAAATCAGTCTCACGACAAGAAAAGTCAAAATAGATGCCTCTTCTACCGACTCTCTCCTAGCTGGGCATTACAGCACAGTTGCTTCCAGTAGTGAAAATGTATCTAGTCTTAGTGATGTCCATCTTCAATTACCTAGGTGACATCAGGCAAATGAACTTTGCTGAGATGTCAATTTCCTTATGAAAGATAGGCAGGTGGTATAAAATGCTTAATTATCAGGTTCCAGTTATCTACAAGTGTCAGAGAGCACCGTTTCTTACACTTCAGGTGTCTTCATATAATTTAGCTGCGTCCTTACATCTTATCATGGTTGAGAGGCTAATTCTGGAGTGAGAACGTAGCAGTCACCTCTGGAGTGAGGCGGAATCTAGTTATTTTATGCTGCGAAGGCTCAGGGCCCAGCAGAGCAGAAAAGAGAGCACCGCCCTTGTCCTTCTGAAAGGGTAGCAAGAATTAATGAGCTGGTATCTAATTATTGAAAGTAAGCCATGGCAGGGACAGAAGAGAAGAGAACATCATGATTCTCATGGTGTGGTCAGAACCCCTGCTTTTCATCTTATTAGCAAGAGGTCAGCCAAGCAGCGCTCTTGGTTTTCTCCCAGAGAGCCAGAGTGAAGGGTCAGGCATGACTCACACAGAGCCTAAAGTCCACTGCGTGCTCCTGGAGCATCAATCTTCAAAGGTCACCAGGCCAAGGTGAATGTTGGCGAAGCTCTGTTTCTCTTCCAAGGAAGATGAGCTCACAGTTGGAAGCCCTGGGCTGGCTGGTCAGGCTAGAGCTGCAGAGATATCCTCAGCCCATATGCTGCTGACAGGTGGTAGCTCCCTGGGTGTGCTACAGGCTCTTGACTCCCAGAGGAACTAGTTTCAATGGGGCTCAACTTGAACAGATATTACTAGTAGGGAGAGGCAGCTGAGGTGAGAAGAAATACAACCTACTAAAACTAATTCTTACCAGGCCATTGGCTTCCACAAAAAGTCCTCATTAACTTATAGTGGGAGCAAAACTTGTTTGGAAATATACCTGGTACATGCTGAAGAGAAAATAGCAGTGGAGAATATGTTTTCTGGGAAGTAGCAAGCATGCAGAAGTCCTCTTGTGAGTTAGAAACAATATTCCTAATTATGGCACTTATTGTAGCTGCTAATATAGGGAAGATGGACTCTTCTGTGAGCCTTTAGACAGAAGACCCTCAGGAGAGGTATGAACAGATTTAAGTAGAAAAATATCTGTATTTCTATTTGGTAATGGGAAAACCTTCCAGCAACTTTTACTAATTTTTTTTTCCCATCCAGTCAACGAAGACTTGATTAAACCTAAGTCTACCATCCATATGGTAATAGAGCATGCTCAAAACAATAAGAAATATCTTGTAGTGGGAAAAAAGTAACACTAAAATGCTAGTGAAGAAATCTGAGTTTTGGTCCCAGCTTTGTTCTACCTCCAGCATCAATGGGTATGGTCTGACCACAAAGCCCTTGACTTAGAGCTGAAAGTTGAACATGAATCCTCTGACTTCCTCTTTGCTCAGGGATGTGGCCTTCTGCAAGCCACTTAAATTCTCCAAATCTGTTTTTTCATCCTTATAAAATGCAGATAAATAGTAACATCCCAAGATTGTTACAATGATACAATAAAATGTCAGTAAAAACACAGGCTTCATGTAAACAAGATTCTCATTACTTAGATTTCAATGACTTGCAGTCATTAATCGTAGCGTGTGGGAACTACCACATGTGTTCCGCAAAATGGGCTGTTCCCTTCTGAACATACAGGAAGACGACATTGTCTGGGCTCCATTGCCACCAGGTGAGCTTCATGGCATGGTATGTCTGAGCTCAGGTCAATGTCATATGGACTGAAATGATGACTGTCAATGCCAGGCTAACTGAAGCATGACCAGACCCTCTCTTTTGCCCACACATCTGGATGAGAAAGATCCTTAGGTGTGTGACCACAGAAAAGAGGACAGAACCACCCACAGGGCATTCAATTGTGCTGTAAGAAATACAGCGATCTCCCAGGATCTGCAAGGGATTGGGTCCAGAAACTTCTGTGGCTACCAATATCCATAGATGCTCAAGTCCTGCATCAGGTCTCATGGAACCCAAAATTACAAAAGGCAGGCCCCTGCCACATTTTGGGGTTAAGCTATTGAGATTTAGAGGAGTTGGCTAAAAAAAGAGAGCTGTAAGTATCCTGAATAATATACTACTTAATTATGTAGCCTCAGACAAATCTTAACTCTAAGTGCTTGTTTCACCTATAAAATGGAGACAATCATATCTGCCCAAACCTCTCTCACAGGATTTTGGGAAGACTAAAACAAGAGAATCAAATGGTGGTTATTCTCCCTGGTTGTTCATCAGAAGACTTTTTTTTTTTAATGTAGATGCCCGAGGTTTCCCAAACAACCTACCAGAGCAGCTTCTCAGGAGTGCAACCCCAGTGTGTGCCCCTTTGACATGCTTGATGAGTAATTTTTCAAGCACAGCATAATGTGCAAAGCAGTGTCATAAATATTAAATCACCTTGGAAAAGTAAAAAGAACAGATGACAAAATATGGAATTTTTTTTTTTACGAGAAGTCCAGATATACATCTATCCGAGTGGAAAAGTGAATATCTTGGATGAGTAGACAAACGTTAAATGGTATTCCTCTGAAGTCATTGGCTGCAATTCATCTCACAACACCAAGGCGGGTCACTCACATCACTTCTCCTGGAGTTCTTGCAGAATGCAGAATGGTACTGTCTAGGTGAGTGTGGGCCATAGCCCTCTGCCGTTGTGACCCACAGAATGATCCAGCTCTACACAAGTCGTTTAGGAGGAACAGAATATAAGGCGGGGGGGAACCTCCAAAGTGGAATTCACTTATTTAAAAATGTGTATTTATTCTTATTCTTTGATGCAGTACACCTATTGAGATGCTTTTTTCACTGCTCAAAACAGTTTTGGACTCATCAATTTTGATACCTTTCAGTGCTTCTGTCATTTTTGTTTCTTCTCTTCCACATCTGCAAAACATTTCACTCTAAGGACTTTTTTCATTAAGAAAACAAACAAACCAAAACAAACAAAAAAAGTTGCTGGAGTGAGATCAGGTGAATAGCGAGGATGGAGCACAGGGGCCATGTCGTTCTGGGTCAAAAACTGCTGAACACTCAGCATCATGTGGGCAGGGCACTTGTGAATCACCCATCATGAAATGGGCAAAAGTATTGAAAGAGACACAAAAAAATTCCCTGAAGCCAAATGCAGCCTCTCACAACAATGCTAGATGGTACACTGATGCTGATGGGTTCCTAAAAGATCTACCTATCGGGGGAAGCCTGTACTATGAGAGGCCTGCCTTCTAAGAGATAATTCTGGTTTTTTTGGGGGCATCCCCCTCATATCTTCTCAGAGGAGCAGCTGGAGTGAGACACAAACACAAACTCCTTTTAGAGGGAGGTAGAGTCTCATCCCCAAAATGCCAAGGTGCTCTGCGTTACTGTTACCTGAGCCAAACAGACAACAAAACTAACCAGGGTAATTGAAAATTGTTCTAGCTATATGTGAAGTGTCCTTTAAGAATTACAGCAAATATTGGGAGGCTGAGTGGAAGGAATGCTTGAGCCCAGGAGGTATGAGGTATGGACCAGCCTGGGTAACATAGCAAGACTCAACAACAAAAATTAGCCGGATGTGCTGGCACATACCCGTAGTCCCAGCTACTCGGGAAAGTGAGGCATAAGTATTGCCTGAGCCCTGGAGTTTGAGGCTGTGGTAAGCCACAATCACGCCACTGCACTCCAGCCTGGGTGACAGAGGGAGACCCTGACTCAAAAATAACAATATCATAACAAATGATTATTGAGAGCCTTCTATGCGCCAAACACCCTGTTGAGCACCCTCTATTGGTTAACTCATTGAATTTTCACAGTAACCTTATGATGCAAGTATAACTATGGCTTCAGTTTTCCGATGAGAAACCAAAGCACAGAGAGGTTAAATAATTTGGACAAGGTCCCACCAGCAGTCAGTGATACAGCTTTTAACTCAGGCTACATGGCATCAGAGCCTGCCCCAGCAATTGAATTATGTAATAGTTCGCTTTGCTGGCAGATGAGATCGTCACTTGTTGAGCCCTTTTTTTGTGATTTCAAAGGCAGCTGAATTTAGCACTTGAGCACAACTATGGACATTCAGAAGGAATATGGAAAGAACCACAGATAACTCAACCCAGAATGGAAACTATGTCTGCCCCATGACACTTAATTTTGCCTCTTGTTTCAGCAAAGTCCATTCTGATGCCTGCAGACAGGACCGATTTTGACCCTCACTAAGTATAATGATCCCCACATCCTAGGGTCCACCCAGCATCAAGGGGAAATACCTGAGGTGTAAGCCCACTGTCAGTAACTGTTTATGTGTCCTCAACAGTGCCGGGTGTTACTATTGAGCCAAGGACAATGCAGACCCTATGACTCTTTGTGTGTGCTGGCTCCCCACCCCTGCACCTCACCCACCCATCAGGACCCCTTGGCACTAACCCCTCAGAGAGATCTTTAAAGGACAGTGTTCTCATGAGGCCTGGCTTCCTCCAGCCCCGCAGCTCCCCATATTCCATCCAGAAACAGCCCAAGACCCCAAAATCTCCAGATCTACCAGATCTCATTGAGAGAAGACAAGCAAAAAAAGAGTCCTCTCATTAAGCACAGTGCCTAGAAAGTGCTGGCTGAATGCATGTCGTGAGTGATGATAATGGATGCCTGCCACACTTTCACAGTTGCCAAAGCTCTGAAATGCCAAGAGAGAACTCGCTACTCCTCAGAAGCACACATGTGCAGTCCATTCAACTTGAAGGTGATGTGGAAGCCCAAGAAAAACACCCACTCCTCTCCTTCCTTTCTGTAGGGTGGGCCACATTTCCCCATCCAATCGTCCTTTCTTGGCAGGGCCACACACACGAGCTCTGGCCTCTTGGGCAATGGCAGCTGCCTCTGGGACCCCTCCCTACCCTAGCCTCCCCAGCTTTCTTTCATGAGCTTTCTTCTTCAGGCCTGTCTAACCTCTTCCAGCCTGAAACCCAATTTTTTATGTACTATTAATTAATGTTAATGAATTCATATACTTCCTCCCCAGGCGATATATTCTCATTTTCAGAGGAGTATCCTTGAATGTTGAATCCTGGGGTCTGGCCCACAAGACAAACCACCAAATGTTCCATCTCTCCTCTGTTGAGATCCCATCAACACTAGCAGAATCTGATAGAATTCAGCCTCCTTCCTCTCCTTCCCCTTAACCCTCCTGCAAATCCAGACTAACCAGTGAAGCCCCTGGTGGACTGGCTGACTTCTCAGATGTCCCAGGCAGCCATTTCAAACTATTCCATAAAGCTGAAACATAATTTTGCCAGAATCTAACCAAATCAGTTATTTTCTTGGGGTAGAATATGCGATTCAAGATGAAATCTAAAATATAGGCCTTTTCAGATAATCTTAGCTTCTTTCAATTGTTTGTCAGTGTATACACTTGGAGAATAAACATTTGTATCCTGCTTAACACTGCTTTTTATAGGTCATGAAATCATTATTTTTTTTTTCAGATCTGACTGTATCTTCATTTTCAAAGCCACAAACACACAGAAAAAAGGCAGAGTGCAATGGCACGTTGTGACATTAACAGACCATCATGACTCTCTTTAAAACTATTAACTATTATAGGAGACAAATGTGCAGGGAGTATATATTAAGAGAAATGAAGCTTATTAATGCATTCGATTCATATGTATATCCTAGAGGAAGAAGAACTGCAACATTTTGAACAAATTAAAAGTTGATCAAAATTCTCCATATAAACTATGGTCACATGAGCCTGCCAAAGCTGATGGGCAAAATTCCAGATAATTTTATAGAGACATGGAGAAACGGCTTCTTCTTCTCTATAGGCAGTCTTGAGGCGTCAAACTGAGCTCTCGGACATTCCTTAAAAAACAATTCAGAGTCTGGAGGACTACCATTTATCATTGTTCACTGTGTATCAAAAATATAGCCTTTACCAAAGCTAGGGAAAAGTTTCACTTATGAATTTTTACTTTTTGCATTCAAACCCAAACCTTGGAAACTGAGTTGCTTTCCTTCATCGTTGGTGGCTCCAAAAACACTTTACACTTTGGATACATGCCTGAACTAACAATAAAATGATGCATGTACATCTCCCCAACAAAAATGTCTATCTTATTTAATTTGGAGTTTATGAGGCTCTTGGCAGTTCCTGACATGAGTCAATTACCTGTATGTGAGTCCTCCTCATCCCTGTCTCCATGAACCCAGGACATGGCAGATGCTCCTTTTCCAGTAGCTACTCAGTAAATGTGGACTGATTTACTAAATGATGACAGAAAACAATTCCAAGAACTACACTTCCTTGCCATTCAGGAAACTTACTTTAACAAGGCTATGAAAAATAACACTGACAGTGAGAATAAAAGCCAGTCATGACAATCCACTCATGCCTCTACTATAGCCACCATTCTAATTAATGGCTTGCTGGCCATATTCATGGTCTAGAAGGATCATAAATAGCACCAATGAGAGATCAGGACAAACCAAGTGTGGGAAATTGCACCTAAGGCCTCCATTCTTCATGCCTCCCTTTATTCGCAGGCCATATGGCATTGGGGTTCCTTCTGTAAAAAGGATGGGGCCTATTTCTGAGTTTCTTGGACATGTAACTTGCTTGAAGCCGTAAAGTGAGTGGGAGGTGCCATCATGCCTGTTATGAGCCTAAGTCTCAAGGGACCTTGCATGCAACCACTGGTTTTCTTGCATTTCTGTCATGGTCATGCAAAAACCATGCCTCCTAGTCCCAGCTGGAGAAGAAGAAAAGAGGCATGGAGGAAGCTGCCTCAGCTAAGATGCCCCAGGCAAGCCCAGTCTAGACCAGGACCCACTGCATAAGCAGGATCAAGCCAGTCAATGAGCTGACAGTCAAGATCAGTCAAGCCCAGTGCAGGAGATTGTTGTGTTAAGTCCACTGAGTCTTGGGGTGATTGGATAGCAACAGCTAACTGATACACCCAGCAAATACATCCCAAAAGAATCATAGGATTCTGTGTGCCAGGAGAGTATCACACACTCAGCTTTTCTCAAATGATTATTGATTTTGAGCATGGCACAACTGATGTAATACTAATTTATCTCTTAAAGTGTTTCTCATTGTTCAAAACAGTCAGAGGATCTACACGGGTTTAATCTTTTATTCTTTCAATGGGACACGCATATTTAGAAGATCCGTAAGCTCAAAGTCGTCACTTTGGATGCTATCCCACAGCCACCAGACTGCTTAGTAAGGAGTTTTTTGGGTCACACGTTGATGAAGAACCACAAAGAATCAAGTAAAGCTGTTTGTGTAAAATCAGCATCAACATCACCTTTCCCTTTATTGACAGCCTAACCTTTTAGAGGTCTCAAAATTAAGCAAAGCCCTTGCCTCCTTTCTTGAAAACCTGAGCAATCACACTTCATTCTTTTCTCTCCTTTTCCTTTTTTTCCCTTCCTTCCCAAAGGTCTTGTTTTAGCCTGAACTCAAAGTTCTGAAATGTCATGAAGGAAGCTATCCTGACATTTCCAAAAAAGAAAGTCAGAGACAGACTCGGGCAGAACTGGGCCATGGCAGGAGCACAGTCTTCCAGTCATCCACATTTCTCCCTTTCAAAGTTTGTTGCCATCTCTCTCAAACCCACCATCTTATGATCTGTTTTTTGGGCTTAGGCCTGCCTTCTGGAGCTGTCACTCAACCTCTAAGCAGAGATGACAATTCGAGACACACATGGCATTGTTCCTTCCTCACGTGCTTATGACAGGCACTACTGATGACCTCAGCACCCCTTGCCCCTGCTACATCCTCAGAATCCTCCCCAATGCTGTTCCTACCAAGTGACAGTTTTCATTATGTGACCCAACTCTATTCATCTGGATCCAACCATAACCCATCTCCTAAAACTAAATAATAAATAAATAAATAAAATGGCACTAAAATATTAGAGGTCATCCAATAGCTTAGGAATACCTACTAGGTTACAGGTATTGTTCCATGGACTAGACATACAATAATAAGTAAGACACAGAGAAATCCTCTAGGATTCTTATAGAACTAAGAGAGCTTTTAATCTTGAGATGTAGGGCTGAGCGATGAAGACTTTTCTGGCACTGTAGCAAGTACATAAAAGAGATATGTGGGGTCAAGTTTTGCTTTTAGTCACCTACACATTCGGTTACATAGGCAGCAATTGACTACACTTTGGAGGAGGAAGCTGGTTAGAGCCCTAAAAAACAGTTGAGGAGCTTTCTCCCTAGGACACATAAATACCATGCCATGAGGAGGCTGAATACCTACACCATGCCAGATAGGATTATTCACCCAAACTACACGTGATCCACCTACCTATTTCTTCATAACCTGCAATGTTTTTACCTAAAGTGCTTTTTCAACTCAGAAATATGCAGAAAGAGCTCGGTATAGCAGCAACTTGAAACCACACACCTGTGAAACAATACACAATTAAAATCTGTAAATGATAAGCACCAAAGAGTGGCTCCAACAATAAAAACTGTAGGAGTTAGAGAGCCTTAGTGCTCCCTGCTAACACCTGCAAAGCTTGAATGTTCCCAAGCTGTCTCAAGTTGCCACCAGAAACACGGCAACAGTCCTCAGTATCTGCTTTTACTCCACTAGGAGAGAACAAGAAGATAGTATGGCTGTCTTCCTTCATTTCATCTTAAAATTGTAAATATAAGAATTTAGCTTATTCATGGTCAACAACAAAAAGAGAGACACAGAGAGAATGAAGCACTATTTGGAAGTGATAAAGGTCTTGGACGTGATCTAGCTCAATGATCGTCTATTACACTTTAATGTTTTGACAGCCCTCAGTGAAAACATTGCCAAGGTTTGTAAACTGCCTGCAATGGAGCTGCGGAATTCATCAGAGCTAGAAAGATGAAGTTACCACTCTAAATCTCTGACTACACCTCCACTTCATTCAGAACCGACTTCTCTGCCATAGGCTTATCCACTGGCTTCCTTTAAGACTTTGTCTAAAGAAAGTGGTCAAGAGTTGAAGAACAACTATTGTCTATTCTCGCTACAGGATTTGGATAAGGTTTAGTATGACTATAATTGGTGACTTATTATTAAGACACATGAAGACCTTGAGATTCACAACACTATTTCCATCTTCCTCTGAGGCACTTTAGAAAAACATCTTCTGAGAAGGATCACAGAGAGTTCTCCTGTGTTACCAAAACCTCAACACAGAGGAGTCACTAAGATAAAGAATGAATTGTTACAGAGCTTTTACAATGATCTGCAGGACATCTGACCCTGGGCTGTGCCTTACTGCTAGGCTGATCTGCAAGGGATGTGGAAAGAAGTGAGGAGGGCAGAACTGGAAGGTGCCAGACAGCATGGGAAGACAATGGTGGTCAACAAAGGCACTCCTTCATGAGAGCTGGCCACACCTTATCATCTGCCTGTCCTCTCCTTCCTTGCCTTCTCCTTTGAGTAGGATCTCTAGGTCTGGGCCTAGGTGGCAGACACGAGTACAGTATGGCAGTATGGTTCATTGCCTGTGGTCCTTGGCCACACAGCTTGGCCTACGAGTTTTGTGACTTTGGACAAGTAACTCAGGTTTATATGTAGGAAAGGGAAATAGCACTAGTGTCTAGTCACAGAGTTGCTGTTTGGATTGCATGAATGAATGCACATAGAAGAGTACCTGGCACATCCTGTATATGAATTCAGGAAACGTTGGTTATTGTCACTGTTTCTTCTCTTATGCCAACCCCTTCTTATTCAAGATGAAAACTTGGTATCCAAAATAACTTCTCAGGGTCAGGAAACTCAGCTCTTCTGTCACAAAGACCAGAACCTCTGTACCCAGCCTGGCTGATGGGAAGTTAGCAGCCAGGTTCTGGGTCCCTACAGATAACAAAGTGTATCCTCCTACCCACTTGAGCCCTCAGTGAACAACTCTGTGTGGCCTGTTATCTAGAACTTCATATCAGCGATTGAGTGTCATGAGTTTAAGAGACTTCAATCAGTCATTGATCTTATCCTTCTGTCTGCACACAGGGAACTAAAGTCATCCTAGATACAGATGATTCACAATCAGCATGGAAGTAAAAACAACACTCAACTCCATCTATTTGTTGATATATGCGGTGAGTTTTATGGCTCTTTGGGGGGAACTGTATTCCAACAGCTTGATGTAAAATGAAAATGTCAAATATTTTGTGTCTGTGAAACAATATTTAGGTCTTTAGGAATTTCCCTCTTTGGTTCTAGCAATCATAAAATCTATTTGTGCTCAAAGGAGATATCACAACTCAGAACCTTTTCGTTCCTCATCCACTTAAGTTATAAATGCTAACTACATAATGTATTATAAACATTACAAAGTTACTTAGTCTTATCTTCCCAACTATTTTCTATAATTTTCCACCTTTGAGGAGCTTGGATTTTTTTAGAAAATGTATAGTTATCCTCTCTCCCCAGACAAACTTGAAGTTTAAGATTATTAAGCAGGATGGAACTAAACCATAAAAATGGCCCCTCCCTTGAAGGAGTTGCCCCTCATATGCCTCTGTTTGCATTCTTAGAACACAGTGAGCACTCAGCAAGTACTCACTGAAAGTATCCATAGGTTTAAACAGTAAATGCGACATGGATTAAGAAAAGGAAGAAGTTAGTAAGTGTTCATAAGGCCAAGCAAGGCTTTGTGGATGTGGTGGGGAAAAGCATAGTGAAGGAATAAGACAGAAGCAAATTTCATGGAATGGTCAACAATTTTAAATATCAGGTTTCTATACTGATGGCAGGGTGAGTCACTCTCTACTCAGTGCAGGTGAACTTAGAGAATTAATTCTGCATCTAGAAACTGTTTAAATCCAGAAAGTAGCAGCCCCAGGTAAGTAACTCTTTTCTTTCACTCATGATTCAGAAGCATTGATCCTGTTTGAGAAGGTTGTCCCACACCACAAAATGATGATGCTCAGACCTTGGACAAATGATTCACTTGGTCCCGATGCTCATCCCAGAAGGGAGTTAAACTGCTCGTGTGGGTTTGGAGGACACTATGGACTTCTGATATAACTTTGCACAGGCACAGATGGGGCTTAGCCCTTCATGTGGATGAAATCAGTCATTGGCCCTGTTAAGTAACTTAGAAGCCACATCAAAGCTCCTTGCCTTTCACTCTGCCAGCTCAGTAGGGTTTTAAGTTAATGAACAAAAGATAACTTCTGTTAATGTAAAGGTGTAACTGACTCTCTATGGATAGGATTCCCTTGATTCAAAAAATATTTAGCAATTGATTAAGGTTGGGGTGTAATGAAAATTAACACACATAGAATCAAGTCTTCTAAAGACAATCTAATGATAGATAATTCTATAAATACCAATTGTTATGAAAGTTATAATAGGACAATACAGGGTGGTGTGAATGTTTTAATAATAGGAGAGTGGTTTTTGCAACTACAAATGCCACTAAAAAATAACATAATCACTTCCTACCTCACTACAAGCGAGTCTTTAGCTCGTTTTCTGTGATGTCCTCTGTACCACTTTCCTTAGACCCATGATCACAATCTTGCTTTCATTCTCCATGGTTACTAAGGTCTAGAATAAGGTGGTCAAAGCAGATGTCCTAAAGTTTCTCAGAGGCTCGGTGCCATGGCATTAGCTGCATTCAACCGTTTGGAATGACAGTTCCCCTGACATATTTTTCTACAACCTAAGGATAGGATGTGAGTCAACTTTATAAAATAATGCCTGTGGTTGCTGAAAAAAGCAAAGATTTATTACATTACTGCATTCTTGTAGCATGAAATTAAATATAGAATATTTGATTGAATATACAGGAACTTATCTTTCAGCTAGTTCTTACACATTTTGTTAAATATTTTTGGCAGATTCTATGCATAGTCAAGTTCTAACATTTTTTCTCTCCTTTTTTCCCCCTACTAATCAGAGATATGTCTTTGTGAAGCTGAATTTGGACTTATAATATTTGGTCTCATTTTCCTAACCTTAACTGTAGAAAATGAAGGATGCTATATTAAATGACGATGATGTTCCTTTTAACTCTTACAGTCTATGACTCAGTAGAAGTGCAGACTGTAAGCATGATGTTGCTATCTTTGCTGAGGCATCCTGATGGTGTAGGCCCTCTATTCACTCAGTTCTCTTGCACATGTCCCTTTATCCCAGAGGGCTTCCATGACCTTGCTTTCTGAAATAAACATTCCCTATCCTTTCCTTGAGCTGGCTCCTTAACACTCATCACTAACTGACAAGTGTTTCTCCATTTTTTCTCTCCTCTTCCCTTATTAAAATGTAAGTGGCATGAGTGCAGACCTGTCTCTTTTGCAGCTCACTCTTTCCCTAGAACCTGAACAGCAGCACTGCATGTATTCAATGTCTAGTAACTATGTGTTGTTGCATGTTTGATAAATGCATTTGTCTTATCTGATTATCAGATGGCTTAATTTTTGTGTGCTTAAGATAAGGGGATAACTGTATATAAAAGAGCATGATTAGCTTGTTTGAATACAAAGCAGGGGTGTGTGTGTGTGTGTGTGTGTGTGTGTGTGTGTGTGTGTGTGTGTTGTGCTTTCAAGTACAGAGAGAATAAAAAGACATATACTACAGGAGAGCAAACTGAGAGTAAGGAAGTAAACCTTAAGTGATCACCATGGGAATGCTTAGTTTAAATCAGGTGCTCAATAAAACATTTGCTGAATGAAACTGACTTATAAACTGTGCATTATTCACTCACTCCCCAGGTAAACAAGACTTGACTGAAGGTCCAGAGATAATGGGAAGTATATATTCAAGAATAAAACAAGCCGGGCTAGGGGGCTCAGCCTGTAATCCCACGCCTTTGGGAGGCTGAGGTGAGTGGATTGCCTGAGCCCGCAGGTTCAAGACCCGCCTGGGCAGGCGAGACCTCATCTCTACAATAAAATCAAAAAAATTAGCCGGGCGTGGTAGCGTGCACCTGTAGTTTCAGCTACTCGAAAGGCTGAGGTGGAAGGATCGCCGGAGCCAAGCAGGTCGAGGCTGCGGTGGCCGGGAGTGGCCACTGCACTCCAGTCTGGGCGGCAGTGAGACTCTAACTCAAAAAAAAAAAGAATAAAACAAGCGGGGCTCGGTGGTGGCTCAGCCTGTAATCCTGTGCCTTTGGGAGGCTGAGGTGAGTGGATTGCCTGAGCCCGCGGGTTCGAGACCCGCCTGGGCAACTTGGTGAGACCTCATCTCTACAATAAATAAAAAATTAGCCGGGCATGGTAGCATACGCCTGTAGTTCCAGCTACTCGGAAGGCTGAGGCGGAAGGATCACCGGAACCCAGCAGGTCAAGGCTGCGGTGGCCGGGAGCGGCCACTGCACTCCAGTCTGGGTGACACAGTGAGACTCCAACTCAAAAATAAATAAATAAATAAAGAATAAAACAGAGTAACAAGGTGGCCTCCGCCTAGAAGAGTTGGGAGTCAACACTCAGCAGGAAGGGCTGAGAGGGAGCAGCAATGCAGAAGCCAGTCTGTTGGGAGCAGTGTCGATTGATGAGGAGTGAGAGTTGAGATCTACTGTCCAGCTGCTGCATTCTGTGGTGAGGTTTCTCTTCAGTTCAGCTTTGGGAAACCAAGCCACAATTTCCACAATAAGACCTACTGGGTTTCATTGCCATGGAGGTTGCAATGAGTATATAAAGAAATACAATATTCAAACGCTCTGAAGTAGTCATTAGTGCAGTTGAATAGACAACCTGGTATGAGCATATGCATGAGAGAGGTATGTGGATTTTTAAAAACAATTCAAAGGGAATATTACCAGCCAAAAAAGTTACTTTGTCATTTATTTTAATGACTTTGCCACGTTGAGGGTACCTTCATGCCACAGGTAATTCCAAAAGGAACTCGATGTTTATGAAACAAACATAGATATAATCAGTTTCCTTATTTTAGGACATGTAGGTTTGAGAACCCAGACCTTATATCATCATATAATCCATTTTGAATATATATATAAATTATTTATTCTTGGCATTGATTTACCTTTTTGTGTTTGCAAAAATTATCTGTTGGGGAGTGATTTAAAAACGCAACAACCTAAAAGTTATTCAAGAGACTTGGAAGGAAATTACCCAAGAGGACTACAAAATAAGTGAGTTTAAAGGAAAAAATACACATTCTTTTCCTCCAAAAATCCATTACAATATGTTGTAGTTATAAGATATTTATATAGAACAAGATTGCTTATTCCAATTAATCCTAAGGCTGTGTTTTAGGGAACTGAAAAGGTCCATGTCTGTCTTCCAGGATGGTGAGAGGTTTTTCTGACGAAGAGACTGTGAGCTTGAACCTTGAAGGATAAGCAAGAATTGTTATGACTTCTCCATCCTTACATCTTCGTAAGACAGGAGGAATTGGTTAGCTAATATAAACATTTAAGAAATAATATTAGCCGGGTTCGGTGATTCAGCCTGTAATCCCGCGCCTTTGGGAGGCTGAGGTGAGTGGATTGACTGAGCCCGCGGTTCGAGACCCACCTGGGCAACTTGGTGAGACCTCATCTCTACAATAAAAAACCAAAAAAATCAGCCGGGCGTGGTAGCGCATAACTGTAATTCTGGCTACTTGGAAGGCTGAGGTGGAAGGATCGCCAGAGCCCAGCAGGTCGAGGCTGCGGTGGCCGGGAGCGGCCACTGCACTCCAGTCTAGGCGACAGAGTGAGATTCCAACTCAAAAAATAAAAAATAATAAAAATAAAAGAAATAATATTTATAAATAATACTCAAATACAGAGTACTGTTTTTTTTCATCCTCAGTATTTTTCTCCTCAAGCCAATACCAAGTGCAATAAAAACAGACATTTGCTATTTCTCAATACGGTTGGTGTTATTTTCTCCTGTCTTCATGATATGTAGCTACAATGGAGTATCTCTTGAGCCTTAATCTGATGGCTGTAGTGCCAGCACTTACGGGATATTGCCTACTTAGACACAAAGACCTCAGGGTTTTTGTCAACACTCCCTTATAAGATAATAGTCATGGTCAATAAATGCCATAGAGATTTGGAAGCAGCAACAATCACTGTGGGCTGAGTCTGTCAAAGGCTTCTTGGAGCAAATGATGCTTCATCTGGGTCTCAAAGGTAGGTAGAACTTAGGTAAGAGTGAATGCCATGCCACCTATTTGGTGCTTGCATTCTCTCTTAGAATTACCTTTTCTGAACTGCATTTAAGTACTCTATGTCAATATATGCTGATAGTACATTTTAAGAGAAGCTGTGTAAAATGTTTCTATTAGAGAAGGATATTATTCAAGCATTTCATCCACTAAATCGTGGTCGCATTTTGTCTACCTGCTTCACTCCTTGTTAAGAGAACCCGTGAAAGAAATTGTCCTCAGGCTTCACTAACAGAAAAAGGTTAGTCAATGACTGTTTTGTTTTCATCAGCAGCTACTGAGAATAGCACCTCAATGGATTTTTCTTCTTGCCATGGCTGTTAGGAAGCTCAGAGCTCAATCCGTGGCTCAATTCTAGCAACTATACTGACACACAGTCTCCACATGGCCTGTGCTCACCCTGAAGTGTGTTGTCTTCTGATTCCCTTGTTCCCTTCACGCTGCTCTCTTCCTTTATTTACTTACAAATTTAAAGACAATGCATTTGTGAAGCTTCTGAAAATCTCATATGGAAAAGACAGACTCAAATTAAATAAAGAAATCTAATGCTGGCTCACATTTCACCTGAGGGATTCCAAATGCTTGCTAAGGGCAAATTAAAAGGCCCAAAAGCATCTTCAAAAAGCAGTGAAGTGGAAGTTATCCGTAGGAACATTTTATGAACAGCACAATTTTAGTCTTTCATTGGTACCACAAAAAGCAAAACTTAATCCATATCTAAAGTCAATATTAATTTTTACTTGCATTTCAATTAGAAAAAATTGCTTCCCAATGAATCATAATTCTCATGAAATTAAAATTTTAGGAGAAGATTTTAATAGAAAGAAACAAAACATCATAAAAAGTAAGCTTTAATCACTAACTTACTTAAAATAAGCAACTTCTGTAGATGTTCAGGAATCATTAAAGATATGACCAAATCACTCATGTTTCCTGCAAGTCTATATTCACTATCATTGTTCAAATGAATGGGTCTCCATACCCTACTGCTAACCAGAGCACAAAAGTCATATCAGCCATATCAAAAACAGCCAACAATCAATTTAATACTGGATATGAAAAATAATTTTTTTAAGTTGCCTCTGGGTAACTTCAAATCACACACTCCATTATTCCTTGAATATTACAGCTGAAGTTGTGTTATCACACACTCCATTATTCCTTGAATATTACAGCTGATGTTGTGCTAAAAACTGATGGGACTGGTGCCACAGCTAGACAAAAAAGTTGAAGTTACATGGTATGGTTTGAGAGAACTGCTTTCTTAAATGTATGTATCCCAGCCATGCTTTTGTTAAGCTCTGACCAGGCCACGTGTCTCTTTGAGCTCTGGCTGGGCCATGTATTTCAAAGCTTTGACTTCCTCCCCTACCTTGGGGAGGTGAATCTCCTCTCTCTCCCTCTCCAATTTACTTTCTAAATTAACTATATTTTCCAATAAAAAAAGTATGAATCCCATTTTTTATTCCTTCATTTTAATGTTGCTCTTTTGAGTCTTTCAAGAAGACTCAAACGCTGCCTGTTATAGTGAAATACACATGAACTGAACGGGGAGTTAGTGGCACGGTCTGGTCTAGAACTTATATCAATCAACTAGAGAGGTCATTTAATTCATTCTTTTCTTTTTTTTTTCTCCTTTTTGAGTTGGAGTCTCACTGTCACCCAGGCTGGGGTGCAGTGGGACAATCATGGCTCACCATAGCCTTGAACTCCTGGGCTCAGGTGATTCTTCCACCTCATCTTCCTGAGTAGCTGGGACTACAGGCACATGCCACCATGGTTAGATAATTGTTTTATTTGTTGTAGACACAAGGTTTCACTATGCTGCCTAGGCTGGTCTTGAACTCCTGGGCTCAAGCAATCCTCTCGCCTCAGCCTCCCAAGGTGATGGAGTTACAGGTGGGAGCCACTGCGCCTGGCTTAATTCACTAATAAAAGGAAAGAGTTGAAATATATATGTCTAAGTTTCTTTCCAGACCTAAAATTGGCAAGTGTGATTCTATAATGCTAGATCATTAACCCAACAACTCTAAAATAAGTTTCTTCAGGAATCTCCCATTGGAAGAAAGTATCCCTGATTAGACATCACGCTTAAACAACAACTACCAGAATAGTTACTGTTAGCACCTTAGAAAAGATTGGCCAGAATTGGGGTATACAGGTACTTTCCTAGGTACAGACAGGAGATGTTCTGGGTGGCTGGGAAAGATGGAGAATTAACTGTGGTCCGTTCTTCCATTTGGTTTAGAATAAGCTCCAAAGGGATCTTGGGGGAAATGAGAATATAATCAGCCTCACTCAAGCTAGGGTAGAAGAATGAAATAAATGAGATCATTGAGGTAATATGACTCTGGGACCTGAACTCACACACATTTTTATTTGTAGACCTATGACCTACACAGGCTCCAGGATGAAGTGGGTTGTAGAGGTGGAGTGGTAGAGGAGGGCAGGCACATAACACACTCTTCAAGTTTACAACCTTCTGTTTAAACAGCAGCCAGTTGTGGTTTGCTGTGATTTGCTGCTGAGGTTGACACATCCCCAAAATATATCCTTTAGTCAGTATCATAACTTTAAGAATCTTTGGAGAAGAATTTGCTAAGAAGAGACAGTTTCTGGGAAGATAAAGTTTAATGAATATTGGTGTCAATTCTGAAGAAGTCACAGGACAGTCTAAAGATGTATTTATAAGACCACAGGAGAAAACATGGGGCTAGATCAATTGTTTCAGCAAACATTCGTTTACCCATTAATTGCATTATCTCTCTTGAAACCCCTATTATGTGACGGGCACTGATTTTGATACAACACTAACAAAAACAAAGCTTGTATTTTAGTGAAGTATAAACTCTGTGGTTATGTAGGGAACAGCTGCAGTGAGCAGAAATGGCTTCTGCTTGTGATATTTCATATTTAATAGAGGGATGAGAAAAACGTTTATATATGTACAGTATATATATACAGTATGTATGCTAAAATATAAATTCAGAATTATTAAATATATTGGAGAAGGATGAGAGAGAACAAAGAGAGAGCTGTCACTTCAAGGTAAGGAAATGAGGAAATTTTTGAAAACGAGGCATGTGATAACTTATATTTAAAAGAATGAATCGTATTCTTTTAAAAGATAAATATGAGACATGAGAATTATTTCAAGGACAGAGAGGGTCTGGGCCCCCTACAGGTTAAGGAACTGCGTTACAGAAGTGAAAAGACAAAAATGCTCAGAACTGTTTGGAGGAAGAGGAAAGTATCCATTTGATTGTCATATTAATCACATGTAGAAGATGAAGGTGAAAATGATGGGACAATTATAGCATAAAGGACTTCAGCAAAATCTGGGATTACATTGACAAAGGACATTTGTTGGCTGGGAATGACATGATCAGGACTGAGCTTTCCCACGCTGATCTGATGGCAGTCGGTAGAATGCATTAGACACTGGGGAGGAGAAAAGCACACCAGGGGGCTGTCCCAAAAAGGGGGTATGTGAGCGATGGCTACTGGAGGAAAAGAGAGTTAGTAATAGGATGCTACACTTATGTTGGATAAATAATTGGCAAGACAGGTTCACTTTACTGTACATAACAAATAAAAGGAATTAGAAGTGTCAGGGTGGATTACTGGGAATTTTCATAAAAATCAGATGTTGGGAATAGGAACGAGTATACGTGAGGGAGTCCAATAAAGTGAGTTACTGGCAAAAACATGTGGACAAGACATTTAAGTGGGATTTGAATGACAATTGTAAACGAGAAAGGAGAGCAAAGTACAGGTAGCCTTTAGCTTTATAGATTTGGGAGGTACTATAGTCTGAATGTGTCCTCCAAAATGCATGTGTCCTCCAAAATGCATGTGTTGGAAATTTAATCCCCAAAGCAACAGGGCTGGGAGGTGGGGACTTTTGGGAGGTGTTCTGGTCATGAGGGTTCCACCCTCATAAATGGATCAATATGTTACATAAAGGGCTTGGAGGAATGGATTTGCTCTCTTCTGCCTTCTGCCACAAGAGAACACAACAAGATGACCCTCACTAGACACCGGCACCCAGATCTTGGACTTTCTAGACTCCAAAACTGAGAGAAAATAAACTTCTGTTCTTTATAAATTACCCAGTCTCAGGTATTTTGTTATAGCAGCACAAAGGGTCTAAATGGGAGGCATATGAGCTAAAGATGAGGAGTCACGAGAAAAGGAGAGAGAGAAAAGGAAAGAGGGCTGAGGGTAAGATGCTGGAGAAGCAGCTGCAAGATGGAAAGCCTGTAAGAACTTTTGGGAGCATCAGCTGGTGGAGTCAGCATGTGCCCCACAGACAGCTGCCTGACAGGCAGTGAATTACTCAGGCAGGCCGTGTCCTCAAAACTGGTCCCTTAGGCATTAAATGCGTACCTGTAAAACTGGACAAAATAATGATGCAAAGGCAGGTGCAGCCAGATCTCACTGGCTTTAAGCAAAAGCACATTAGTTTAACCCAGGGAAAGAAGACTCTAAATATCCCTGCTGCGAAAACCAACTCGCCTTTAAACAACGATAACAATGATGACAACAAAAACCCAAGAAAAAAAACTTACTTTATTTTTAACTACAAATATTTTTTTCATGAATGTTTATTCTGTTTTTAAAATAGAGACTATATATTTTGGGAAAACAAATGGAAACTTGAAGACTTTTCCCTGATTTTTTATATATTAAAAAAATTAATATATAATTTAATACATATTACTCTCAAAGAAACGTAAGTCTTGTAAAAGAGATTTGACTTCCTAATGAGGGAGGCAGGGCCCTCTTCAAAAAGCTATAAACTATCTTCTTCCAAAGCCTGATGTTTGCTTTTTTCCTTTCCTCCCTACCATGCATTTATCTGACCACAGTCTCCTTCCTTTTTGAATGCAAGCAAGCATTGATTTTACCTCTCCATTGTTCTAGGAGACCCTTTATACATAAGGACTGTGGGTGCCATTTCACAACCCCAGGGGAGTTTTTTAGTCTCACATTTTGTGTCTAGAAACATTCCTGTCAGTTTAATAGCCCAGAAAGGGACATAGAATTTGAATCAACTTTCAGCAAATAAGAGAAAATCTCAAAAGATACCCTGCCATTCTTTCCCCAAAGCTTAATAAACGTGGACGTCACTCCTTTGCCCTTTTTTCATTGAGCTTTAAAAGTATGTGTTAAAGGCGGATGAGTCGTCTACCTTTCACTGTAATACTACAGGCAATACCTAGAGGCAGTCCCTGGAGGGAGGAACGTCCACTCCCCTGCCAAGAAAGCCACCACTAGAAACAAGGGCAATGGGCCTGTCTGTGAGCCTGTTGGCAGCTCTGGGAGAGGAAGCCTCAAGGCAGATGAGGAATATAGCCTCTTCTCCAAAGCCACTCCCATGTTCGCCTAACAATAAGAAGTGGTACCACATTTTCTTTATCTGATGAGCACTCGGGTTGGTTCCATAATTTTGCTACACTGGGGACACTACACGAGGGGAAGTAGGGAAGAAGGTTCAGGTTCAGAAGTTACCTATTGGGTACAATGTTCACCACCTGGGGAATGTGTCATCTGCTGTCCCACCCATAAGCAGTATGTTCATGTGACAAGCATTCACTTGCATCCCTTAAATCCAAATTTTTTTTTAAAAGAACTGGTACTAAAGGTAAATAATAATGATGATGATGATGATAATAATAATAATGCCAGTTTGAGCCCTCTCCAGGACACATATCCTTCCTCCAAACAACCTACATTTTATTAGCTGCTTACTGCAACTGATCACGATTCCCTGGGTGAAGGAAAAACGTAAAAAAGAATTGTCCCTGTTAGCATTTAAAGTTTTCTTTCTGCTTTTGTGGCTCCTCTAGGGTGGGAGGACTATCTCCAAAGTATTATGGTTGCTCCAGCAGTCAGGGGCAAGACCCTAGGACTCACTCTATTGGTAGGAATGGGGCTGGCCAGAGGCCAGGCAGGCAGGGGGCAGGACTGCCTGGGGGCAGGGATCTCACAGGGGCATGGGATCTCAGCATCTCATAGGTGAGGGGGCACTGAGTAATTGGAGATGCTGTCTATCCCTGCCTGACCTAATACAGAGGTTCCCGGTCTCCCATTCACGGAAAACACTTGGGCAAACCTCGTGTCCCACCAGCACCCCACAGGCACCTACACCTTCGTACCTCTCCATTCCTCCAAGTGTCCCTGATGACGTTTTTCTGACCTGAGACTCTCAAGCTCACTCAGGGAAACTCACTTCCTGAGGTCTCCTCCGGGGACTCGCCCCAGTTGAGCCATCTTCGACTCAGCTCCACGGAGCATGCGCAAACCGCACAGCGCGGCTCCCGGAGGCCTGGAGACAGCTGCAAGCCCAGGGTGAACTGCAGCCCCTCCTCAGATGCCCAGCCTGGCCCAGCACACACACGTGCATACACAATCACACAGCTCTCATACACACTCTCACAAGCACACACACTCACTCGTCCACACACTGTCACCCACACACACACACTCACCCCCATACACCCACACACACTCAGCCACACTCTCACACACACATTCACCTGTACTCGGCCACACGCGTCCACATTCACACTCAGGGCTGCACTCCAGAGTGCTGCCCTCTTCACCCACAAACCGGGCGGCCACTTGCAGCCCACCTGCTCTGCTTCCTCCTCTAGTTGGGATCCTGTGAAAGGGTAAGGGAAGGGCATACTCGGGAGAGGCCCATCAGTTCCCCACCGGGTTAAAGCGCTGATCTAGTTTTTCTGCGCACAGAAATCCCTGTGTAATGAATGAAGTAATTCATCTCCCACCACTCACCCCTCGCGACGCGCCCCCTCACTCTCATACATCATACTCTCTCCATCTTTCGCTGACGCCTCGGTTTTATGTCTTGGGAAAGCAATGCAATCTCCATAGCAATTTGGAGTTCACAGAAACTGCATTTCCGGGATTCATATATTCTTCCAACCACTGCCGGAGGCTGGATAATTCCTCATTTTTCCGATTTACTATCCACCTTGAGAAGCTCTCCAACTCCATCCTGCCCACCCCGACGTGCCACCGGGTGCGACGCCCATCTCGGAGGCTCCTTTCCTTCCTCAGGGAGATCCGCTCTCATGCCCTCCTTGGTGAGCAGGCGGGAAAGACCTCTTTCCTGACCCCTCTCCCTCTTCTTGCCTCAGCGCTCTGGTTATAATTCAAGTTCACAAAAAACGGTGGGTGAGACCAGAACTTGGAAGACAATGAAGCGGGTAAGCCTCAATGATGCTTATTCCACATGAAAAAAGACACAACTGTTCATCTCTTTTGCCTCTACACACACACCTTACCGGCATGGCAGGAAAACCGGAGGACACAGTGGTATACGCTTTCTGATGAGCCGCAACCAGGAGGGACATCACGGTCATTTCCATCCACACACTTCCAGAGCATCCAGACCCCCGGAGCTCCTCCCACCGGTCCACTCCAGCACTGTCAGCCCTCCTGGCTGGGAAGTGGAGCAAAAAGTGCCAGTTCCTTGTCACCCTCAGTTTGATGCGTCACTCTTAACGCCCTCCCTCCCGCCTCCATCAAGAGAAAACAGAAGTGGGGGAAACCACCCAAGAAAATCCTATCCCCTCTCTCTGGAGTGCTCCAGGGACAAAGGGTAATGGGGAACAGTTGCTGCGCAGCTCTGGAAGTGTTTTGGGATTAGCTTCCAAGGTTCAGGTCCTGGTGCCTGCCCCAATTTAGTTCCTCTGGCAACCTATCTTTCCCCTCCCTCTGTTCCCCGCCTCCAGCCTCACCTCTCCAACCAATTCCATACTGGCCAGTGACACAGCACCCCATATATTTATGCTGCGGCCTTGTTCCTCATAAATTATATCAGTTCCCCAGACGAAGGTCCCTTGGCTCTGAAGGAGGATGCCATTATATTTATGCTGCACTTACACACCTGCATATTGAACTCTATATTTAAATCAGACAACAAATCAATGGTACCAAGGGGAAACAAATTGAGAAAGTCCTGTGTGTCCTCCCCAGGCACAGTGGCCTACACCTTGCTGCTGGGCTTTCAGATGACAACTCACCCTAGTTAAGGTCAGCACCCTACTCTACCTAGTCACTGCTGCTATTTCAATTTCTCTGTCCAACGGAAATGAAATGAGACTGACATTTAGTTGAGTCTTCTGGAGGCAAAAAAAAAAAAAAAAATTTTAATGGCTTGACTATGTTTCTTCCCATTTCTGTTCATTATATGTGGGAATTACCAAGAAAGTACTTACCTACTGTCTAGATTTGAGAATCTTGCCCTAACTCACTCCCCAGTGAGGGGAATAAGCTTCCAAGAAGAAGAAGAAGAAGAAAGCTTCCAAGAAGAGTTTTGTTCTAACGTCACATGAAACAAGTCTTCTTTGGGATGATTTTTGAAACCTTCTTAGTTCACGAAGGGAGTCTGAGAGCTAGTGATTCAACATAAGGAAAACACTTTGAAGTCCCAATCACGGGACTCAGGGCCTTCTTTAGTGGAGCAGTACAGAATTGGAGCACTTTTTCAAACATCGACAAAGTTTATATTACAATCTGCTTCTCATCATTGAGAGTTTTCTGTTTTAATCATTAATAAATTAACAAGGGTGATGCCATGAAACACAGTAGGAAATCTTGCATCTTGGTGCACTGCAACTTTTACCAAACAATAAATAACATCTCAAAAAATTTTTAAGTATGCTTATATTCTAAATAACCTGTGCCTTTAAAAATTAAAGAAATCAAACCAAACCAAATCAACCTTACTCTGAGATAATGTGACTTTACTGTAAGATCGTTTTATAAGTAGCTTTTTTTTTCTTTTTTCCCAAAACTTCATTCAAATTAAGTGATTCAATTTGAACTTTTTCAGCATCTACTTATGGGATCCTATCTGTGCAGGGTGTACTATAGGATAAAGAGATATATGAGACATCAACACCCCTTTCCTCAAGAAGTTACGAACCACTCGACTAGTTTCCTCATAAGAAGTCAATGATATTTCCCCCTAAAATTTAAATGATCTGTGAAATTTGTAGTATACATTTGTCTATGCCTGAAAAATAAGGCTCTTGTTGGACTTTAAAAGAAAAGTTCACCAATAATTTCTGCTAAAACTTGAATTCAATGTTATAGCGTCTCATTGACTTCAACAAAAATTACATTCAATGCCATTAGTATTTTCATGGCTCTCTGCTCCTTGCTTGGACTTACCATCTAATGAGCCCTTTCAAATTTGGACTGGGACAGGGAGGTTAAATTCTTTCTATTTGCCCAATTTTTTCTTAAGGGCATCCACACCCCCCATCCCCCCAGATCTGCAAGATCTAAGCAAGTGTCTGGCCGGATCACATCTTAATTTAAATAAAAAGAAAAAAAAAACAATGAAACAAACAAACACAAAGCTTTCCAGTTTGGAGCCTGCAGCAGTGAGATGAACAGATTTTGGAAAGAGTTCAGAGTCATACAAAAATTAGAAGATAATTTATTTCTCTACTTAGACACAGAGGAAAAAGGGGAAAAGACACTGATAATTTCTGAGGAAGACATGATTACATGGAATGAGTTAAAAAGAACATTTTTTAAACATAAAGACTTCTTTAAAGAGTGACAAATGGATGTGTATTTTCTGTTTCCAATGGGGACTGGGAAAGAAAATAACTTTATTTGAATTTTATCAGAAAGAATGTAGGTCAGACATCAGAATGTGCAACCAGTGGAATCGAGGGCACTTTTCTCCCTCTTTCTCTCTCTTTGGAGACTTTTTGAAAATATGTTAGGTGTTTATTCTGTTTTGAAAGAGAAGTTAGTATCTACCTTTGTCTAGAAGTGACAGAGGGCTACAGATTATCATTTATTTATATCTTTCATTTTCTCTTCTCCAAAAATTATTCCCCAAAGGACAACTATGAGCTTGAAATAACTGTCTTTTTCTTTGTCAGGCTTTTGTAATAATATCTATTGTTCCAAAATCCCAATTTCACAAATTTCAGAGAGATGTGGGAAGTTCATTTTTCTATCCACCCTAAATTGTCAAATGCCAGGTCTGAGAAATGTAGTTTATTCCCTCAAACATTATTTAGTCTCTTTCCTTTCTTTCTCTCTGCTATCCAGCCCAAATTATTCAGTCTCTCCCATAATATGGATTGTTTAGTTTTTCCACTAGGTTTTATGAATACCTATTGATATAATCTCAAGTGTAAAAGTAAATTAAAGAAATATGACAAACTCCAACCCTTTCTTTTCTCAGTCCCATTTGCAGCACCAGGATAAAATAAAATAAAAACAAGAAGGAGTATTTCCTTTCTGACCAGGAGGAATGGGATTCTGTAAAGTTGTGAACAGCACTAAAAGGAACAGTGGTTTTTCCACAGTTGGTCACATGTTCAGCTGGGAATGACTTGGGCCACCTGGGAAGAGGTGACTTCAGTCTTTTACAGAATTTCTGTCCAGTAGAACAGAAACGGTCTCATTATGTGTGAAGCCACCAAGGGTAGCATGCTAAGGCTGTGAGTTAATGCTGTTCCTCTAAAAGGAATGATGACCCTGAGAAAAAGAAGATTTTTTTTAGAGTTGTGGGGTACAAGTGGGGATTTACTACATAAGTAGGTTGCCTGTAGGTAAGTTTGGGTTTCTAACTGGCCCTCTCTCCCCCGATAGTGGACCAAGTACCCAATGTATTGTCATGTGCCCCCTCCCTTCCCTAGCAGTGTTCGGTATCTGCTGATCCCACTTTTGTGCTACTGTGACTAGTGTTCACGGCCTGCTTTTGAGTGAGAACATGTGGTATTCAGTCCTTTATTTCTGTGATAGTTCGCTTAGCATGATGGTCTCTAGCCATATCCAAGTTGCTGTGAAGGCCATGATTTTGTTCTTCTTTATGGCTGCATAATATTCCATCATCTATAGGTATATACCACATTTTCTTCATCCCGTCCACTTTCAAGGTATCATGCTAAGCCTGAGAGTTAATGCTGTTCCTCTACGGTGAATGGTAAGTCTGAGGAAAAGAAGATTGAGACAAAACTATTGGTCCCTCCTGATTCCCTCTCCCTCCCCTGCTTCTTTTCAAAGTACCCAGCCTTGCTCTCTAGCCCAAAGATCCACTCAGTCAGTGGAAGGCAAAGTGGACTTTGAACATGTATTTCCACTCTCATCAGAAAATATAAAGACACACGACATGGCAAATAGGTACAGCACTCAACACTGCAGGAAAGGGTCTGCTGGAATCTAATCTCGATCTTGCCCCTGTAGTAACTGGCAGGACACGGGTGCTCAATAAATGTTGGTAGAAGAAACAGAAGACAATCTTAACTTGTGAATGAAGATGTCCTGGTCCTTTCAATCTTATTGTGCTGAATGTGAGCAGTGCAGGTGTTCTTTCCTTCTAGACACTGGAATAAATGGCAGAGAGGAGACTTGGAGATTCACCACTCCACTTCCTCGCCACAGACCACAACTTTGCTCTTTTTTACTTTATTTAAAAGATGTGGGGTACAATTCAGGGTTAGATATATAAATGTTCACTATGCAGGTACTCTTATTGATGAGGTGTGCCCCCATCCCCTGGCAGTTTCCTTCAACTGCCAATTCCGCTGCCCCTCCCCTGGCAGTTTCCCACTACTGTCAATCCCTTTTTTATAGTATTATGATAATTGTTCAAGGTCTACTTATGAGTGACAACATATGATACTCTGTTCTTTGTTTCTGTGATAGATCACTGAGTATGATAAAATCTAAATCCATCCAAGTTGCTGCAAAGTCCATATGTTTGTCTTTCTTTATGGCTGCACAATATTCCATTGTGTATATGTACCACATTTTCTTTATCCAGATCAGCTTTGATGGGCAGCTTGCTTGGTTCCATGTTTTTGCTATTGTGAATAGAGCTACAACAAACATACATGTGCAGATATCTTTTGGGCAGAATGACTTGAGTTCTTCCAGGTATATTCCCAATAGGAGGATTGCCAGGGCATATGGAAGGCCAATTTCTACTTTTTTTAGAAATCGCCACATTGTGTCCACAGAATGGAAAAAATATTTGCCAACAGTATATCTGACAAAGATCTAACATTTAGGATCTACAAGGAACTCAAAAGCACCCAAAGGAAAAAAACAAGCAGCCCCATTAAAAAGTGGGCAAAAGACATGAATAGACACCACTTCTCAAAAGAAGATATGGGCAGCCAACAGACACATGAAAAAGTGCTCAGCCTCACTAGTCATCAGAGAAATTCAAATCAAAACCACATTGAGATACCACCTAACCCCAGTATTAATCACTATCATTAATAAAACAAACAACAACAGATGCTGGTGAGGATGCAGAGAAAAGGGGATGCTTCTACGCTGCTGATGGGAATGTAAACTAGTGCAACCTCTTTGGAAGACAACTTTGCTCTTAAGGGAAGAGTGCTACACAAGCCAAAAATGAGATCAGAACACTCTACATATTTTAAAAGTTTATATTAAAAGAGCTTGAATTTTTAAAAAAATTATATTAAAAACTCTCATGGGGGAATTCATGGCAGAAAGAACAAATGGATATTGCAAATCCAGTACACACACTTTGTAAGTCTCTCTCTGAATTCAGGTATGTGGGCACAAAAATCAGAACAGGCATCTGTATTTCCATCATTTTAATTTTGCTGCAACAGAAATAAGAGAATAATTCCCCTGCAACTGCACCTGCACAGAGGCAGTTTTATGTACCAGGAGGTCAAACTGCTTCTTAGGACCTCAGAATGTGCATGAGAAGAAACAAGAGGGTTTGGCGAAACCCCTCTCCATGTTCCCATGCCTCAATTTTTCAGTTGATTTCTGGTAGTATTGTCTGGATACATGGTTCTATGCAGACTGATTTTTAAGCTCTCCTGTGAAATGCAGAAAGAAGCATTTTTACAATAATGATGTCATGAACTTTGAAATTACGACAGCATTTCCTAATGTCTTAATATATAAATCAGATAGAAATCACAGTTATAAAAAGAAACGGCTCTGACCTAAGAATTAAAATACCTGATATAACTGCACATTTTCTGTGTGAATGGCATTCAGAGAGATCTAAAGTCTTGCACAAAATTTCGTCTGTGTATCTTATGTGTGACTGTTATGTGTGGAAAAGTTGTTAGACTAAATAGCACATGTATAAGAATGAAGCTGGGGCCTGGAAAAACAAAGATAAACAGTCAGAGTACTTATCTCTAAGAGTTGGTGACCTAGAGATAGATGCACATGAATCAGTTATGATAAATGTGATATAATAGAGGCATAAAGAAGGACCACTGAAGCTCAGTATTTACTGTGGCAGAGATGGCTGAAAATGTGTGCTTCCTCTTCCCTTGTGTGAATTTGCTGCTGGGTAGTAGCTTCCCAACCTGGAACTACATTTCCAGCAGCACTCCTTGCTTGCAGGTGTGGCCATGGTCTACCTTTGTGATGGGAGCTGACCGAAGAAAGGTACACGCGCGCGCACACACACACACACACACACACACACACACACACACACACACACCCCTGTTGGTAACCTACTTAATGCAAGGTCTGCTATGTTAGGCTTTGGGCAATGAGGAATGATCTGGGGGATAGAGAGAAAAGAAGAAAGAAACTGCAATTATTTTTATATTTAAGGTAGTTTGGTGACATGAAAAAGACCCTAAGTCACTGCAGCTTAGGAGGAGAGTGTGAAGAATGAAAGTCCAGGCTACGGTGCACAACAGAGCAGTGGGTGCTATCCTCTGCCTGAGGTCTGTAGGACAAAACTAAGCTCTCCCAATGGGATCTGACACAGAGAGACCCAGCTGGATGTCCCATCCATCTCTTTATGATGCTTGTGAACACGTCTCCCCTGATACTTTATGTCTAAGTCCAGCAACCAAGTCCCCAAGGCATCTTCTTGCTGGATTATACTCCTTCCTTTTATGTCTAATTTTCCTTAAGGTTTCTTTATGATTTCCAGGCAGCTAAACTTTTGGAAATGTCACTTTTTCCCCTTCTTCATGAAAATCATTTTTGCCCTCCCAACCTGATTAAACATATAATATTTTTACTATAAAATTACTTCTTAGGTATGTTTCGATTGAAGTTGAAGTTCTTACTGTTTTTAACAAAATATATTTTCCATTATTAGTGTTTAAAATGTATGAGTGCACTTTTGCCAAAATATCTTCATGATGACTTCAGGATCCCTGAAGGGATAATAAGACTGAAACACCACAGGAAACCTTACTTCAAACCATGGTTGGCTCTTGGCAGAGTGGTATGCAACTGATTCTTGATGTTTTTGTTGTTCGTTGGAGCAGATTTCCTGACTGTTGTCTGTTAGAGAAATGTCCCCAAGGGGATATATGCAGCTGTCCCAGACACCTCAATTCTTAGGAATCAAGAATCCTGTGGGTTCTGAAGCTTTTTTGTATTCTGCACTCTCCTCCCAAACTCCAAACATCTTGGCTTGTTTTTCTTTCACTAAAGATTAACTTGGAATCTTGACTTGTTCAAGTTTACAGCACACTCTCCCCTATGAGCCTCACCAGTCCCATGTCAAAGCATAGCCCAGGATCTCACAACTGCAGGCAACAATAATAACAACAATAGCAACATGCGCGATAGCAACTGTAATGTACTGAACATTTTCTGCATGCTGGGCACTTGTTAAAGAGCTCTGCAAGTATCTACCCGCTTAACTGACATAGCCCTGTTAGCTAATATTAATGTACTCATCTTTCAGATGGAAAGACTGAGGCTAAGAAAAGTTGCATAAGTTGCTCTAGATCACACATCTAGTGAGGAGAAGAGCTATTGTTTGATTTTGGGCATTTTTACTTCAAAGTTTCTATTTCATTTCTTTTAAAGGTGAGTTCTCACGATGTTGCCCAGGCTGGTCTAGAACTCCTGGGCGCAAGCAATCCTCCTGCTTTGACCTCCCAAAGTGCTGGTATTAGATGTGTGCACAACCGCACCCAGTCCTCTATTCCATTTCTATACTGTCTTGTTTGTATCATGTTTTCCTATTTTTTGGAGGATTTGCAAGGAAGACATAAAATTATTACCCTGACTTCTAGTTCATGTTTCACCATTTTGATATTGAGTCAAAGTAATAAGAAGACTCTTATTTTGGCAAAGACCTTACAGAGAAATTTTAGGTATGACTACCTTCGCGAAGTAAAGAATGAACTGTCATTGCAGTATTTTTTTTAGAAAGTATACCATATTTTTTTCTCTCTGTTCAAGCTGCCTTAATTCCCTGTAGACCCATAATAAGGAGACTTACTCTGAAACTTGCAGGGCCTCTGGATAAAATGATCCCCATTTTCTTGAAAGATAACCCTTTTGGTAAATTTTTTCTAATAGAGAGTCTAAAAAGTCTCTACAGGCTTAAGTTCCCTGGCACTTTGTGGGGGCTGTGTGTGTGTGTGTGTGTGTGTGTGTGTGTGTGTCCTATTTCCAATGATCTATCCTCAAAGCTTATACCTAGAAGTTGTTTCACAGAGAACTCCTTTTGTAGGAGAAATATATTTTTTTGTAAAGCTAAGGATTCTTGATTTTTGGCATTTGATATTTCTTTTACTACATTTTTCAATGTGGCGATATACTTGAATTCTCCGTTTTTAGCAAGTTTAAGATTCCCAATGTTTACCTAGATTTTGTGTCTCATGGTTACTCCAGTGACTACTCTGGCTGACACACAGTAGGTATTAATATTTGCTCAATCAAGAGTAACACCGAACTAATTGGACTGCATTCCCTGAAATATGATTCAAAAGCCTGAATCCAAATGTGAATCTTCACATGGCCATGGTCGAAGGGGCCAGCACATTAGGAAGGATTAGCTTCATTTCCAGCAATAAAAATACTCAAGAGTGACAACTTCGTTGAGTCATGCTGAGGGCTCCGTTCTAGTTTGCTGCATTAAGTGCCACTCTCTCTGGCTGAATTGGGAGCAGAGATTGCGCACTAAAGTAACAGCTGACTGGCTGACTGCATTAGACCAGAGGCTTTCTGTTCACGGGGGACTGGATGTCAGTGTCAACAAACGGCCCCTAAAATGTGACTGGATGTAAAACGAAAACCACAATGTTTAGCCTCTTTGTAGCTGACCCTCAGGGCAGATTTGCAGAATCAGTGAACCTTGGAGACAGTAGGAAAGAGTCAAAAGGAAGAAGGAATTGAGGAATATATATATATATATATATTTTTTGCTCATGTTGACTTGAATACTCTTTGGGTCTGGGTTTGACTTTTTCTGTCCCCTCTTCTTCTTCCACATTTATATACTCCCACATATTTATAATTCGCGATCAGGAAATGGATTGTAGACTCTGAAAACTGAAAGAGATCATCTAACTTTAACCCCTCTTTTTTTTTGCAGATAAGGAAATAAGTAAATTGAAAGTATTTTCTTCTTTAGGAACAGAATCTCTGAAAATACTAAGATCTATGGTCATGCTTCCACATGGGAACTGAGGGAGCCACCACTGCAGTGTAATATAAAGGGCATCTGTCACCATCCGCCACAACATTGACTGAGCCCACTGTCTGTGAGAAAGGCTATTATCAAAGCTGCAGGTGGCTTACCTGAGACACTCGATCAAGGATATAATTGCATTGCCCAGCACTGGGCTTATTAAAGCCCAAAAAGGGCTTGGTACTTTGCCGTGGGCAGAAAAAGCCCATGACTGATTAAAGAAAGGCAGGCTTATCAACCAGTCCTCAAGATTTCGTAAGGCAGTCCAAGCTCTAATAATCCCAATTCTTTCCATATGATTGGACCTGCATAGGTAAGTTTATCTTCTGAGTATTCTGTGGCATGCTCACTTGATGGCTCACTGGCCCAAGGGTTACTCAGGTAAACTTTTTAAATTGCCACAAAGAAGCCACACCAGTCATTATCTAAGAACCTCTTTCCTCTAAAACCAAATGTAGATCAAGATAAGAGTCATAGCTCCTAAGTTAAAAATTAACGGTGCCAAATGTTAAAGGTACTCTTTTCCTGGACACAATAAAATTTCTGCATTCCATACTCTGTCATGAACCACCAGGAAGACTCCTCAGAATACTCACAGAACCACTGCTCTGGGACAAAGAAAAAAGACTGAAATATGCTACTACTATATACATACACACCATACACACCACAGCATTCACCATAGATCTGCTTAACCTGTGAGTTGACTTAATGTAATGAGAAGAGGAAAAGGCAACAGGACTCCACAGGACTCTCTTCCCAATCTTATCCATGGGAACTCTACAGAGTCCATTTTAAATTATGCCTACTTGGTTAACTTTTATTGAATATTTGAAAGGAATTGGTTGATCCAGTTCAGAGTAATGGCTTAATCTTTCCAAGACTTCCATAAGCTGTAAATATCTCACATCATACCAGAAAATCCCACAGGTGTACTTGTAACTAATTTCACTGTTTATTTAAGTGAGGAAGAAAAGTCAAGGATATTCAACCTTATAGAAAAAAAAATGAATGTTTAAATACAATTAAAATAACTATAAAGCAGAAAAACATATCCATTTAATTATCCTGCTTTTATCTGTCTAGGCTTTATACTAAAACATCTTATAAACTTGTATGTTTCCAATTTTTTCTTTTTTATAATTTTAATTTTTAAAGATGTGGGGTACAATGCAGGATTAGATATACAAGTGGTCATTTTTTTTTCTTAAGGTAGACCGACTTTTCTCTATGAGCTAATACAAATTAAAGCAATGCATAGTTACATAGGACTAATTTCTAAAGGCACCATTGTGTCTAACACACCTTTGGAATACATTTTATCATTTTATTTAAAAACACACAACATACTAAATAGATTTGTAGTTCTCCTATTTTGCAAATTCCTAAATGCTAGGAATTTTGCAAATTCCTAAATGCTTTCATGTGGTCTATTTTATGTGTGCGTCACCAAATCTTAGAAGAAAACAGATGTATACCATTTTACACATGGGAATACTAATACTATACTGAGGCTCATGGATAATAAATGTCAGTCAAATTCATGTAAAACACAGTTGCAATTTACCAAGTTCCTCCCAAGTACTTTGACTGGCAGGTTCTAGTGTTAAGGCCCAGCATGCTCAGTCACAATTCTGAACATAATCCATGCATATCACATGCACTTCCCGACTGCTACTGCACTATAGACTACGGTCAAATCTTGCTTTCCCTAAGCTCCTCAGAATAATTTCCACCTGTCCAAAGAAACTGAAATTCCTAAGTTCCAAAATCATACTAACTACATCGCTTCCATTTGTATAGCTTCAGTTTTGGTAGTCTCTACAGAGCCCTCTCAGTTACCTCACACATACACGTCAAAATCATCTTAAACAGGTTGCCACAGTGGTTCTCACAATAAGTTGCATGTGAGATTCACCGTAGTAGCTTTTATAAATGCTGGTGACTGCTAGTCTAACTTAGTTTGTATGAGGTGGGACTGAGTATTTTCTAGGTACTCCCTAGGACAATCTAATGTGTGATTGAGAACCAAGAACACCATGGAAACCATGTTCCAGGCTTCATATTCTACCCATGGCTTGCTATTTCTCCTTTTAGAGAAAGTCTACTTATGGGAGTTTCTATCTCGTGCATATTTCCTTCTTGAAATTATACATGCAAGGTCAAATTCAGGCTTCAAGTATGTCAAGAATAAACTTCTTCTAGACATAATGGAATAGCAGATTTAGTTTACTATCCCTCCTCCAATAATAACATTGTAAAAACACATGAAATGCTGGTTTTTAGACTTTGAACAATAGGCAGTACAAGAGAGTCATCCCTGAAGGTTAAGAAACAAACACCTGAGCTTGCAAATGTCCTAGTTCACTGCCTGGAGAAAGCTTCCAGGTCACAGTCTAAGAATGGAGAATGACATAAAACCTGGAGGTCTCATGAACTGAGGACTAAGTTTAGAGGAAGTCAATAGAGCTGGAATTTGTGTAACAGAGTGCTGGAGAGAGGGTGTTTCATAGAAAGATGGAGCTCTAGAGATCTACAGTGGAGTCCTAAGGTGTCTTTAGCTGAATACTTATCTGTGTACAAATATAAATGTGAAATAAAGGTTAAATTATCACATGTCAAAATTTGTGGAATGCATGCAAAGAAGTGCTGAGAGGAAATCTGTAACAATTCTCATAGCCCAGGAATTCCCATAACCTGCTTAAATACATCCATGAAAAACCCACAATAAGATTTTATTTAATGGTTAAAGACCAAATGCTTTCCCCCCTCAGTTCAAGAACCAGGCCAGAATTTAATCTCTCATACTTCCAGCCATCATTGTACGGCAGTCTTAGTTACAATAAGGTAAGAAGGAAAAAAAAAGTCATGCAAATTGAAAAGTAGTAAGTAAAATTGGCTTGATTTACAGATGAAATGAACATCTATGTATAAAATCCTAAGAAATTTATAGAAAAATGAAACAGTTTAGCAAGGTTGTAGGACAAAATGTCAATGTATAAAAATAAATTACATTTCTTTTTTAAAGTTTTTATTTTAAAGATGTGGAGTACAATTCAGGCTTAAGTATACAAATGTTCATTATGCAGTACCCTTGTTGATGAGGTCTGCCTCCCTCTCTCCTGACAGGGTCCCATTACTGCCAATCCCTTTCTTAGAGTATTATGATAATTGTTTAAGGTCCGCTTATGAGTGAGAAAATATGGTACTCTGTTCTTTGTTTCTGTGATACATCACTGAGTATGATCAACTCTAAATCCATCTAAGTACATTTCTATATACTAAAAGTGAACAACTGGAACTAGAAAGTTATAAAACTTCAAAAACCATTTGAATAGTATTAAATATAAACTAAGAAATAAACTTTCAAAAATGTTTAATATTTGTACACTGAAAGCTATTAAATACTGTAAAGAAATTTTTTTTTAACTACAAGGGTAGCATGTGAAGGTTAGTCACCTAGGTATATTGCATGATGGTGAGTTTGGGCATCTATAGACGCCACTATCCAAACAGTGACCATGGTACCCAATAGGTAGTTTTCAACCCTCACCCCCACCCCACAAGTCCCCAGTGTCTGTTATTCTCATCTTTTTTGTCCATGTGTACCCAGTATTTCAGTTCCCACTTATAAGTGAGAACATGCAGTATTTGGTTTTCTGTTTCTGCATTAATTCACTTAGAATAATGAACTCCAGCTGCATCCATGCTGCTGCAAAGGACATGATTTCACTCTTTTTAATGACTGCTTAGTACTCCATGTATACATGTACCACATTTTCTTTATCCAGTCCAGAGAAGATGGACACCTAGGTTGGTTTCATGTCTTTTCTATTGCAAATAGTGTTGGGATAAGCATACAGTGCTGATGTCTTTTAGATAGAACTTTTTGTGTTACATTGGGCACACATTCAGTAATGGAATTGCTGGGTACAGTGACAATTCTATTTTTAGCTCTTTGAGAAATCTCTGAACTGCTTTCCACAGGGGTGATCTAATTTTAAAAGACCTAAATAAAAATATCTACATGCAAATAAATTCAACATTATTAACATGTCAATTTTCCCAAAATTGATCTATATAGCCAATGCATCTTTAATCAAGAGTACAGGTGAATTTTTTGTAGAAATTGGCAAGTTTATTCTAAAAATGTATATTGAAATGTTAATAAGCTAGAATAACCAAAACTCGTGTTTTTGTTTGTTTGTTCTGTTTTGTTTCATTTTGTTTTGTTTTGAGTCAGAGTTTCACTACTCTGTTGCTTAGGCTTGTGTGCAGGGCATGATCATGGCTTACCGCAGCTCAACTTCTTGGGCTCAGGTAATCTTTCCACCTCAGTCTTCCAAGTAGTTGGGTCTACAGGCTCATGCCACCATGCCTGGCTAATTACATTTTTTTTTTTTTTTTGCAGAGACAAGGCCTTGCTATGTTGCTTAGGCTGTTATCAAACTTTTGGGCTCAAGCAATCCTCCTGTCTCAGCCTCCCAAAATGCTAGGATTAGAGACATGAGCCACCACACAGGGCCAAAACAGTTTTAAAGAAGAAAATCTAAGGATTTAAACTACTTAATTTCAAGACTTTTGACAAGCTACAGTAATCAAGAGGGTACAATAATTACAAAAGTAGTCAAATGAATAAATGGAACAAAACAAAGTCCAAAAATAGACCCAGAAAAAAACAGCCAATTTGTTTTTAACAAGGTGCAAGTAAAAGTAATTCAATGGAGAAATTATCATCTTTTCAACATATTGTACTGAAACAACAACTTATCTACATAACCCAAAAAGAGGAACCCTGATCTTTATGCCATTTATAAAACTTAACATGAACTAGATGACAGATCTAAATATCAAAATGAAAACTATGAAATTTCTAGAAACAAACAGAAATAAAACCTAATGACCTTGTATAAGATAAAAGTGTCTTAATCAGGGCACGAAGATCAAAATCATAAAAGAAAAAAATTGATAAATTAGATTTGATCAAAATTAAAAGTCTTTGCTCTTTAAAAGACACTATTAAGGCTGTTAATAAAATGACACTCGGCCACTGCATTCCAGTCTGGGTGACAGGGTGAGACTCCAACTCAAAAAAAAAACAAATGAAACCTCATCACAGAATTACTTGTACATAATATTCAAGTTCAAAATAGCCAATACCAAGAAACAACCTAACTACCCACCAGCTGTTGAATGTATGTCCACACAACAAAATTCTATAGTAATAAAAAGGACTTTACTGATAAATGCAAAAACACTGATGAATCATGAAAGCATTACGCCAAAGAGAAAGAAGCTAGACACAAAAAAGGATATGTATGCCATGGTCCTCTTTACATGAAATTCTAGAAAGGACCTATCTACAGTGGTAGAAGGCAGAGCAGTAGTTTCTAATGGCCAGGGTGTCAACAAAGAGATTGACTGTAAAGGGGCGTGATGGAACTAGTTTTTGTGCTAAAAATGTATATTGCAATTGTGATGGTGCTTACATGACTACATTTTTCAAAGCTCATCAAATTGAACTCTTAAATTGGAGAATTTTAATAAATGCATATTATAATACCTCAATAAAGAGGACCCCCAAAATGAAGAAAGTGAAAGAAAAAAGGAAGAGGAAGAGGGAAAGAGAGAGAGAGAGGGAGAGAGAGAAGTAGAGTACAAGCTTACCTTTCAATGAAAAAAAAAACATATATATCTCAGGGGAAGTCCCAAAACTAAAGTGCCCTGAATTGAGTGTCTTTCTGCCAAAGTTTCAGGGAATATAATGTAATTTAATCAGTTGACCTCCAGAACACAAGGCATCTCTTAGAGCAAAGATCAAGTAACACTAATAGAGCTTAAAAGCAAATAAATTAATTTTAAAAATAGGAAATAGGATGAGAGCTTTGTCACAACGCCACTTATTAAACTAAGTCTAAATACACCCTGACATCAGTGGGATGAGTGGAGGAAGGCCCTTCAAAAGGCTGCCTCTCCCTGAAAGCAATGAGAATACAGGCAAAAATGGTCAAAATCAACTTTTTTCAGAACTCTAGAAATAAATGAAAAGTCTACAACTATCCAAGAAGTGTTTATTCAGGAAAAGGGGCTGAATCTTAGTCCAAACAGAGATATTTGTGTCATTTAACATGCCTTATTATCATATCCCCTGCTCCAGCTCAATAGGTAAAACACGGAGTTACCGCATGACCCAGCAATTCCAGTCCTAGGGGTGTCTACTCAGGAGAAATGAAAACATGTCCACACAAAAGCTGGGACACAACTGTCATAGCAGCACTACCCATGACAGCCAAAAAGTAGAAAAAACACCGCCGTCCACAATCAACGAATGGATTAACGATATGTGGCATATCCACCCGATGGGATGATTTGGTCCTAAAAATCAGTGAAGTACTGACACATGCCACCACATGGATAAATTTTGAAAACATCATGCGACATGAAAGAAACCAATCACAAAAGACCAAATAGTGTATGATTTCATTTACATGAAATGTCCAGGTCAGGCAAATCCACAGAAACTAAAAGAAGACTAGTAGGCACGGAGGATGGTGAATGACTGCTAATAGGTTTTAGGTTTTTCTTTTGAGATGATAAAAACATTCTAAGCTTATATCATGATGTAGGTTGCATAACTTGGGAAGATACTAAAGACCAAGAAATTGTATGCTTTAAAAATGTCAATTTTATAGCTTGTGAACTCTATATCGGTAAGAAATTTGTCACTGAAAAATCATATCCAGGCCAGGCTCAGTAGCTCAGCCTGTAATCCCAGCACTTTGGGAGGCTGAGGTGAGTGGATTGCCTGAGCCTGTGAGTTTGAGAGCAGCCCAGACAACTTGGTGAGAACTCATCTCTACAATAAATTCTTAAAAAATATTAGCCGGGCATGGTAGCGTACACCTGTAGCTCCAGCTACTTGGAAGGCTGAGATGGAGAGCCAGAGTCCAGCAGGTCGAAGCTGGGGTGGCCATGAGTGTGCCACTGCGCTCCAGCCTGGGCGATGGAGTGAGACTCCAACTCAAAAAACAAAATCATATCCACAAAACAGTGGTATATATTTTATAATAAACGATTTAAATTAAGCACACACGGAAACCTTTAGAATGACTGATGTGAAGGGGAAAGAAGGAAAAAGGAACATAGTGACTAAAAGAATCTTTGCCCCGCACCATCATATTTGTTAGAACTTTTCACATTTTAAAAAAAGATGAAGATTTGACCTCAAGTGACCTCCCCATGGTAGTCCTTTCCTCTCTCTCCACATAGCTTGCAGCCCCAAGATGTAGGATGAACACTGGCCATCTGTCGCATGTCCTAGACCGTGAGCAAGGACTCAGTGAGCATGGCAGCTACTTGATGGATTAATGGAGCCATAGGTTTAGGGTTGGTTAACAGCCTGGCTTACCCCACTTGCTGGTATCTTATAAAATTCCTTCATATGGAGACACCTTTATGGAAATTGAAACTGGCTAGAAATTCCTGATCAAAACCCCAAGTGTCCATGCTGTAAGAGATAAGGTAGACAAGTGGGACTTCACCAAACTGAAAAGCTTCTGTAAAGCAAAAGAAACTATCAAGATAAAGGACTTTGGCAAAGTCTCAGGGTATAAAATAAATGTGCAAAAGACAATCGCATTTCTTTACACCAATAATAAACAAAAACCCAAATAAAAAACATAATCCCATTCACAATAATCACAAAAAAAATGAAATATCTTGGCATTTCCTAACCAGAGATGTGAAAGACATTTGCAATGAAAACTACAAAACACTGTTCAAAGAAATCAAAGATGACACAAACAAGTGGAAAAATATCCCATGCTCATGGATTGGAAGAATCTTCATTATAAAGATATCCATTCTACCTAAGGCAATCTACAGATCAATGCAATACCCATCAAATTACCAGCAACATTCTTGTCAGAGCTAGAAAAAACAATACAGGAATTCATATGGAAACACAAACGACCAAAAATAGCCAGAACAATCCTCAGCAAAAACAAAAAAAAAAACAAAAACAAAAAAAAACAAAGCAGGAGGTATCACACTACAGACTTCAAACTTTACTATAAAGCTACAATAATCAAAACAGCTTGATATTGGTACAGGAACAGGCATATAGACCAATGGAATAGAATTAAGATTCCAGAGGCAAAACTGCAATTTCTCAACCAACTCATCTTCGACAAAACCCCCACAACCTACCACTGGGGAGAGGAGAACCTATTCAGTAAATGGTGCTGGGAAAACTGGCTGACCACATGCAGAAGATTCAAACAAGACCCCTATCTATCCCCATGCACAAAAATTAACTCTAAATGGATCAGAGACCTAAATGTAAAACCTCAAACCATAAGAACCTTAGAAAATGCAGGACACACCTTTATAGAAATTGGAACTGGCATCCAATTCTTGAACAAAACCCAAAACGTATGGGACATAAGAGATAAGATAGACAAGTGGGACCTCATTAAATTGACAAGCTTCTGCAAAGCCAAATAAACCATCAAGAGAGCAAGGAGACAGCCCACAGACTGGAAAAAGTATTTGCCAACTCCAGGTCTGACAAAGGCCTAACATCTTGGATCTACAAGGAACTCAAAAATGCTGAAAAGAAAAAATACAAACAACCCCATTACAAAGTAGGCAAAAGATATGAACAGACACTTCTCAAAGGAAGACATCCGAGCGGCCAACAGATACATGAAGAAATGTTCAACCTCACTAATCATCAAGGAGATGCAAATCAAAACCACACTGAGATACCACCTAACTCCAGTCAGAATGGCAATTATCAATAACTCAAAAAATAACAGTTGCTGGAGAGGGTGAAAAGGGAACACTTCTACACTGTTGGTGGGAGTGTAAACTAGTGCAACCTCTGTGAAAAACTGTGTGGCGATTCCTAAAAGCTCTAAATATCGACCTCTCATATGACCCCGCAATCCCCCTACTGGGAATACACCCTGAAGAACTCAAATCACTCTATCAAAAAGATACCTGCACACGCATGTTTATCGCAGCATTGTTCAGAATAGTATGAACCTGGAACCAACCATGCTGTCCATCAAAAGAGAACTGGATTTTTAAAATGTGTTACATATACATGATGGAATACTACACAGCCATAAAAAAGAACAAAACCATGACTTTCGCAGCAACCTGGATGGAGCTAGAGTCTATAATACTGAGTGATCTCTCACAGAAACAAAGATCTGAGTATCACATGTTCTCACTCATATAGTGGACCTTGAACATCTATCGTAATGGTATAAGAAAAGGATTGACAGTGGTGGGAAACTATGGGGGGGAGGGGAAGGGAGGTGGGATTAATGGTAGTAAATGTCTGTCTGGGATGGGGAGACACCCCTTATCAACAAGGGTGCCTGACGATGCATATTCGTATACCTAACCCTTAACTGTACCCCACAATTTTAAAATAAAAAATATTGATAAAAAAAAAAGAAACCATCAAGAGAGCAGGGAGTCAGCACACAGAATGGGAAAAAATATTTGCCAACTGTATATCTGACAAAGGCCTAACATCCTAGATCTACAAGGAACTAAAGCATGCCAAAAGGATAAAAAAAAAACAGCCCCACTCAAAAGTGGACAAAAGACACAAATAGACACTTCTCAAAAGAAGGCATACACGCTGTCAACAGACACATGAAAAAGTGCTCAGCCTCACTAATCATGAGAGAAATGCAAATCAAAACCACATTGAGATAACACCTAACCCCAGTAAGAATGGCCATCATTAATAAAACAAACAACAGGTGCTGATGAGGACGAAGAGAAAAAGGTACGTTTCTATACTGCTGATGGGAATGCAAACTAGTGCAATCTCTTTGGAAAACTGTGGCGATTTCTACAAGAGCTAGTAATTGACCTTCCACATGACCCAACAATTTCCCTATTGGGAAAATACCTGGAGGAACTCAAATGATTCTACAAAACAGATACCTGCATACACATGTTTATTGCAGCACTGTTCACAATAGCAAAAACATGGAACCAACCATGCTGCCTATCAAAACTGGACTGGATTTAAAAAATGTGGTACATATACACAATGAAGTATTATGCAGTAATAAAAAAGAACAAACATATGGACTTCGCAGCAACTTGTATGGGTTTAGAGTCGATCATACTCAGTGATCTATCACAGAAACAAAGAACAGAGTACCATAGTTCTCATTCATAAGCGGACCTTGAACATTTATCATAATACTATAAGAACGGGATTGGCAGCAGTAGGACCCTGCCGGGGGGAGTGATTGGCAGTTGAGGGAAACTGTCAGGAGAGGGGGATACACCTTATCAACAAGGGTAACTGCATAATGAACATTTGTATAACTAACCCTGAATTGTGCCCTACATCTTTAAAATAAAAAAAATAAAAGATAAAAAAAGAAAAGATTCACACAGATGCTCAATAAGTCTAGGAACACTAACAAAACTCATCACTTTCCCGTTTGCAACTCAGGAAAGGTGAGATCTCATCTCAATCATTAGGAAGCATCAACCATAGACTCAATAACTCAGCTGTGTTTGTAGCAGCCTCTATTTCTAACATTAATTTTATTTTTTTCTCTAATTCCTGTTTCTAAGCTTTAACAACCCTGAACGTGGTGCTCATTCATAGCTGGTGAAGAGAGAATTAAAACTCTCTCACATACACACATTACCAATTTCACGAAGCACTAACAGCAGCATTATCAGAGAGAAACACTGATGTCAGCTAAAGGACAACCCTGCATTGGAGGAGCCAAGCAAACACTCCAACAGAAAGCTAATGGACTAGTCATAGCAATGATGTAACAATGAACCAACTTTCCCCACCCCAATTGCTACAAGGAAAACCAGGTAATTTCATGGAGGTTTGGCTATAACAACTGCTCTGTGAGCTGCTGTCCTATCTGGCTGAGGTCAGATGCTTTTTGTCAGATTCTCTGGCCTGTTTTCAACAGTAACTATTAAGAATACCTGAAGTCAAAATACAGGGACATCTCTTGAAGAAAAACTGAGAACTGAGTAACATAACCTGTTGAGCCTATCAAGGACGGGAAAATACTGCAGCACACTTGGAATACAAACCCAGATACAAACCAAAATACAAGCCCAAATCCACCAGCATCCTCAGTAAGCACAGAATGGGCAGTGTCATGCAGGTAGGATGAACTGTGACCATACTCTAAAGTATTTTCCCTCATCTTTGAAAACCTGAATTCCTGAGTGTCTTCTTCTGACTTAGAGTTTCCTCACTTTAAGAAATGAGGCTTTCTTCGTTTTGTTCAACACCTCTGCTTAGAGCAGTTGTAATTTTTTTACAAGGCCCATATCCTTAAAATGTCAGTGCAGAATAGTATGTTTAATTAACTCCTTCTCCAGAATAGGAGATCAGGAAGATGCCCAGGCAAGGGATCCAAGGTGGGAGGTGAAGGGCTGAGGGAGATATGGCAGAGGGAAGACAAGAGAGATAAAAATCACTTTCTCTCTCTTTCTGCACAGAGAGCCGGTGCTTACCCCAGAGGGTTGAGGATGAGTGTTTTCTTTAAAAAAAATCTTGTAGAAAAATTTACTGTGTTATTAACACCAGGGTCTTCACACACACACACACACACACACACACACACACGGGAATCCATTGCTGACAGAGTTGAATATAGTTTATGTTCAAACCCCACGTATGTGTATTTTTTCAATCTAATCAACTCGCAACACAAAAGATTCTCCAACCGTGGAGATTTTCGACATCACCAGAGAGAATGCTTTTATGATTCTTCTTTGATTCTGCTCTCTCATTCATCTTCCACATCCAATCTGTCAGTCAGTCAGTCAGGGGGATTCCCTTCACAAAGTATCTTCACATCTACTGCTTCTTTAAAGTTCGATCCAACCCTAAGAGTCTGAAAACTTACAGATCTTTCTGGTATGACTTTCTCCATGGGGAATTCAATCATCATTAAGTCTGTATCTTCAGAAAAATTAAATCAACACAGCTCAATCCGAAAGCAGGTAACTCTTTTGTGCAAAAACAAGCACGTTTCCAAGTTAATGTAGCAGCTGGGGATCTTTCTATCACTACTCATAGTAACAAAAATATTATAGAAATAGTGCATTGGAGAATCACATCGTTTTTAACAGACTGATAAAACTAAGCTATTCCTCTGTTTATGTGGGATATTACTACAGGAGACTTGGCTTCATTCTTAATGGCCATGTGGTGTGTAGCCTAAGGAGGGACTGGAACGGTTAATAAGGGAACACTAGAGAAATAACCAGACATTCAAATAGCAAATGCAGCTGAGAGGCACAGATGCAGAGACACCATAATATTATCAAGATTGCAAACTGGCAACTCATTGTAAAATGTGAACTAATGAAAGCGTTAGTAACTATGTGCCCCAGATTACTTTAGAAAGTAAATATTATGAGATACTCTGGAAAAGTGCCATGGTTACAGACATAGGAAGTTCTGGCTGACAGATAAAACACTGTATCATATGAGGAAACTAATGGAGAAGAAATTATTAATAGACTTGTCACAGTTAACCACAATCATAACTCTCTCCATAAAAAGTAAATACAGAGAAAAGCAACTGAGAAGAATATGGCATCACAGCAAGGCCTGCTCTCATGCAACTTGCTACAGATTTGCCAGGCCTCTCAGACCTGAAACCCTTTAATGGTGAAGAAATCACCAAGTGTTGGCACTGGTGGTCCATCCAGGCCACTGCTGCTAGAACACACATGAGGACACTGAGATCCCTGAGCAGATTTTATTGCTGCAATAGTCTCACTGGCTGTTGGTGCAGACTTAGGATTTGGAACCATCTCTACTCCGTAGAAATACCGGTGCCCCATGAACACATCTCCACAGAGCCCAAGTAGGTTGTTGGTGATGATAGGAGACACGAGACGGTACTGTCTCTAGAGCCAACAGAGAAAAGTGAAGCATACATTTTCCAGAAAATCTCATTTCATGTTAACAACTCTCAAACAGATGGAATTTTGTTAGGAGGTCTGAAGCCAGCACAAGGGCACAAAGCAGTAGTCAGCCTTGCACTATATTCTTATCAGTCATCTCTCCTCTTGTACCACGCATGCCTTACCTAACGGAGTGCTTTCTCTAGCTACAGTAGGAGACACAGTGAGGGAACCCATTCACCTTCTCAAAGTGTTCTCCAAACTTTTACTTTGGTGTTTTGCTCTTGCTACAAAGTGTCTAAGGAGGAGACTCTCTACACTAAAGCCCTCACAGTGCCCTGCAAGTGGAAAACTGAGGTGCAGGGAAGATCCATATGAGTGTGGTCACTAACCTCCCTCTACCCAACACACATACTGGGTTCTCTCTTTTTCACCTTCTACCTTCTTACCTCCTCTCTTGCCCTTGAAATGCCTTCCGTTTTGCTCCCACTTTTTTACTTTTCAGTGTGTCATGGTCCCTAAAATAATGGCAGTGCTTGTGAGGTTATTTTCTTAATGCAGGGGTTTTTTACACATGCATAGAAAATAGTGCAAACCCTTCAAAAAAGACAAATGAGGAGGCAGTTAATTCAGCCCAGGGAGGAGAGTCAAAAAAATCCCCCCCAAACAAAATCCACATTTAAATTGGGTCTTGAAGAATGAGCAAGACTGTGTGAAGTACAGAAATTAAGGAAGCACCTCCCCAAAAGAAACACAAACAAAGATATGAAAATGAGAAATTTCATGTTATAGTCACAAAATTTCTGATAGTCTTTTTTAAAAAATGTATTCATTTATTTGTTTATTTATTTATTTTTGAGTCAGAGTCTCACTCTGTCACCCAGGCTGGAATGCAGTGGCATGCTCATGGCCACCCCAGCATTGACCTGCTGAGCTCAGGTGATCCACCTCAGTCTTTCAAGAAGCCAGACTACAGGCACACGCCCAGCTAATTTTTTGATATACTATAGAGATGAGGTCTCACAACATTACCCAGACTGGTCTCAAACCCCTGGGCTTAGGCAATCCTCTCGCCTCTATATACTACATATTTTTAGTACTTGTGGGTTGGGAAGGTGGTGGTTGAAGGTGATTCTTCAGTTTCTAGATGTTTCAATGTGGGTGTATGTTAGTACCATTAACCAAGACAGGAAACACAGGAAGCAGAGAAAGTTTGGAGGGGCAATGATGAGCTTACTTTCTGACATATTTATTTCCTAATCATAGGGTCTCCATGAGGCTTCCATTGAGAAGTTTTGTTGGGAAGTTCCAAAGTAAGAATCCAGGTCCTATAAGGGGTTGGGACTGAACATACAGCAAGATGGTGGCACTTGACACCAAGGAGTGATCAAATTACATGGTAACAACACAGTGTTGGATAATTAACTAGAAACATCAATATTTAAAGTTCGGGAAGAAGAAGACAAGCACAAAAGAAGAGAACTCAAAAAGTCTGCAGTAAAGGCAACAGAGACTACTATCATGGGAACAAAGGGAGAGCCAAACATCAAAAAGCAGGAAGTCGTCATTAGCATCAGATTCTGTAGAAAATATCAATTAGGAGAAGGATTTAAAATAGGCCATCAGGATTTAAAAGAAAATCTATTTTGTGGGGCTAGTCTTCAAAACTGGGCAGGCGAGACCTCATCTCTACAATAAATCAAAAAATTAGCCGGGCGTGGTAGCGCGCGCCTGTAATTCTGGCTACTCGGAAAGCTGAGGAGGAAGGATCGCCGGAGCCCAGCAGGTCGAGGCTGCGGTGGCCGAGAGCGGCCACTGCACTCCAGTCTGGGTGACAGAGTTAGACTCCAACTCAAAAAAAACCCAAAACAAACTATTGTCTTGTGGAAGGCGTTTCTCCTCAGCACATCATGATCCTTTCAGCTCTTTCCTTTTGGAAAGCTAGTCATCTCTTCAGGCTCTTAGCACATTCACGGCTCACTGCAGCCTCGACCTTCTGAGCTAGGGTGATCCTTCCACCTCAGCCTCCCAAGAAACTGGGATTCTAGGTGTGTGCCACCAAGCCCAGCTAGGTTTTTAAGAATTATTTTTTGTAAAAATGACATGTTGCCCAGGGTGGTTTCACACTCATAGGCTCAAGCAATCCTCCTGCCTTGGCCTCCCAAAGTGCTGAGATTGCATGCGAGGACCACCACACCTGGCCTTCAGGCTCCTTTAAAACAAAGTTTTCTGGAGAATCATACATGCCTCCTTTGTACTGCCTCCAAATACCAGGACTTAGCCCTCCCGAGAGATGTGGTACTGAAGTGTTCCTTTTCTCCCAGCTCTGATCTTCTCTGCTATGTAGTGTGTTCTCCTGCGGTATACTAACAAGTCACAAGAGGTGACATTCAATAGCTACCTAAGTGCTCTTGCAGGTCACAGGTAGACTGATAGACAGCAGCGAGGACAATACTCTTGGGAAAGAGAGGGTTCTCCATAAACCTGGAATCACACAGTTTCTCCTCTTACTCTGCCTACATGCAAGACTGGCCCTGGTGGGAAAACAATAAGGAAAAATGAAATGAATCATCCTCCAACTCCGCACAAGAGCTGAAGCAGCCAAAATGAGATCTGAACTCACAGCTTATGGATTTCTGACACATATTCCACCTGGTAAGTGGAGTTCTTACCCAAACCTTGATGACAGAGACCTAGATAAATGCCAAATATCTTTGTTCTTAGCAGTGGCAGAGGTATCTGTTTCTCTCACCTTCCTGGATCATTTCTTTTTATTCTGAGACTTCTTAAAAATAGCTCAGAGCACTCTTCAAAGGCTAATAGTCATAAAAAAAAAGGTGTTAGGAATAATCACATCCATGGAAGCTCAAAGCACAGCATGATTTTCCAGCTACCTCATTAACATGTCTGCCATGCCCAAAGAGGAGGTGAAAGAGAAGCAACCCTCCCTCACACAAAGGCCTTTCAGAAGCTTTGAGAACAGTTCACCCTTTGGAAAACCATCTGTAAAATACTGGACTCTTTTCTGAAGGAATACAAAAGGAAAAGGTATGTATGTCCTCAGACAATGATACCACCTCAGGTCATCCAATGCCACATAGGAAGGTAAAAAACTCGGCATCCCCTACACAGCACCAAGCACCTGGAGAAATCACACACACACACACACACACACACACATCCCTCCCTAGAGATAAATACCCAAGCTGCTGAGCTGAGCTATGGTCCAACAAGTGATTGTTAAGCTCAGTGAAAAAAAGATGATATTTGTTTTCTGTGACAAAATAAAGTTCACTATTGTTCACACTTTTCAGGCTTCACTTTCACTTACGCATCAACTATCACCCATCTTGTGCAGAACTACAAAGAGCCAATTCCACTTTTTCCTACAAGAGTATTTCCTGACTCAGATGGGATGTGACTATTAAGAATGTAGCTAATTTGTTTTTGACAAACTCAAACTACACTTACAAATTATAAGATTATGTATACAAAAGGAGTCAACCTTACTGTCTTATGATACCAGATATCAAAGAGATTAGTTTGGTAACAACTCATCTGCTAGATTTGGCTGAAAAGGGCATTTGATTCTTTTCAAAAACTAAAATTCCATCTTCAAGGGACCAAGTTCTGCCCCCAGTTTCTGAGAAAAGTCAAAAGAATTTGTCATAGAATTCTAAAGGATATGTATGTGATTGTTCACACAATGGCAGCATTATGATGTATGCTAAGGGAAGCATTAATTTAGATTATAGTTTATAGTAATCTTGATAAAAAGTCAATTTCACTACTACATATTCTTACCTCTTATGTACTTTATAGTACAGTATATATGAACTCATAAAAATTCTGGAGTGAGCCTCAAAATTGCTGATTTGTCTGCCTAGATTCTACCTCAACACACCAGGTGCTTTAAAAATATTCTATCAGAAAAAGTGGGGGGAAATATATATTTTCATATACTGTTTGTGGGAATATAAACTGGAGACACTTCTTTGGAATACGATTTGTTATTTTCAATTTCTATTTAAATATATGTAACTTATAGTCCAGCCATTCCACTTCTCAGTATATCAGCTAGAGGAACAACCACACATATGGACTAGGAGGAATTTATCAAGATGATCATGATAGAATTGGTGGACAAAAGCAAAAATTCAAAACCCACTTGCATGTCTATCAATAGAAGAATGGTTTGATAGGCTGCAATGTACACACAGTACAGAATACTCTGCAGCAGTTTGAAAGAATGAAGGTGGCATCTGGACATTACCAAATGGACATTACAAAATTATATTGTTGGGTTATACATAAGTTCAGAAAAAATACCACAGTATGTTATTTATGTAAAAAGATCATATATATATATATAAATTATATCTATATTTTAGGTATACAAATGCATGTATACATATATGCATATGTGTTATGAATATATACACATGCACATATAAATACACATACTTTACATATATAATTTGCATAACAAAGTAATGATACCAACTCTTTCTAGAGAAGGTACTAGGATCAAGGCTGTGGGGAAGATGAAAGGGACTCAAGTCTAATGCTTAATTTGTTAATACAGGGATATATTTTTATTGCACTGTACTGCACTTCATCAATATTGCATTTTTTACAAGTCAAAGGTGAGTGGCAACCTTGAGTGAGAAAGTCCACGAGCACCATTCTTCCAACAGCATATGCTCACATTGTGTCTCTGTCACTCGTAATATTTCAACATTTTCATTATTAATATATCCCTTATAGTGATCTATGATCGGTGATCTTCGATGTTGCCACTGTGATTGTTTTGAGGTGCCAAAAACTGCACCCATATAAGATGGTGAAGTTAATCCATAAATGTGTGTGTTCTGGCTGCTCCACTGAGGATCCATTCCCTGTCTCTCTCCCCTTCTTCAGGACTCCCTATTTCCTCAGACACAATGATATTGATATTAGGCCAATTAATAACCCTACAATGGCATCTAAGTATTCAAGTGAAAGAAGGAGTTACACATCTCTCACTTTAAATCAAAACTTAGAAATGATTAAGTTTAAGAAGAAGGTACATAGAAAGCTGAGATAAACCAAATCTAGACCTGTTGCACCAGTTAGCCAAGTTGTAAATACAAAGAAAAATTTGTTGAAGAAAATTATAATTGCTACGCCAGTGAACACACAAATGATAAGAAAGTGAAGCAGCCTTATTTTAAACAGCCTTAAAAACATTTGCCTAGCCGGGCGCGGTGGCTCAGCCTGTAATCCCACGCCTTTGGGAGGCTGAGGTGAGTGGATTGCCTGAGCCCGTGTGTTCGAGACCCGCCTGGGCAGGCGAGACTTCATCTCTACAATAAATAAAAAAATTAGCCGGGTGTGGTAGCGCGCGCCTTTAATTCCAGCTACTCGGAAGGCTGAGGCAGAAGGATCGCCAGAGCCCAACAGGTCGAGGCTGCGGTGGCCGGGAGCGGCCACTGCACTCCAGTCTGGGCGACAGAGTGAGACTCCAACTCAAAACAAACAAACAAACAAACAAAACCAAACATTTGCCTTATTGCTAATATGGAGAAAGTTTTAGTGATCTGGATAGAAGATCAAATTAGCCACAACATTCTCTTAAATCAAAGCCTAATCCAGAGCAAGTCTCTAACTCTTTTCTTTTCTTTTAAATTTACTCTTTTTTCTTAATGTAAAGATGTGCGATACAATTCAGGGTTAGGCATACAAACATTGATCATGCAGGTACTCCTGTTAATGAGGTGTGCCCCCCTCTGCCCTAGCAGTTTCCCTCAACTTCCAATCCCCCCCCACCAACAGTTTCCCATTATTGCCAATCACTTTCTTATAGCATTATAATTGTTCAAGGTCCTCTTATGAGTGAGAACATATGGAACTAAGACCTCTAACTATTTTCAATTCTGTGGAGACTGAGAGACCTGAGGAAGCTGCAGAAGAAAAGTCTCAAGCTAGCAGAAGTTTGTTTATGATGTTTAAATAAAGAAGTCATCTCCATAACATAAAAGTGAAAGGCGACACAGCAAATGCTCATGTAGAAGCTGAAACAAGTTACTCAGAAGATCTAGATAAGACCACTGATGAAGGTGGTTACTCTAAACAACAAATTTTCGATGTAGATGAAACAGCCTTCTATTGGAAGCAGATGCCATCTACAACTCTAATAGCTAGAAAGAAGTCAATTCCAAGCTTCAAATCTTCAAATGACAGGCTGACTCTCATTAAGTGTTAATGCAGCTGGTGACTTTAAACTGAAAATTTTCATTTACCATTCTAAAAATCCTAGGTCCCTTAAGAATTATGCTACATCTACTCTGCCTGTGCTCTATAAGTGGAACACCAAAACTTAGATGACAGCACATTGTTTACAGCATAGTTTACTGAATATTTTAAGTTCACTGTTGAGACCTACTTCTCAGTAAAGTAATTCCTTCCAAGGTATTACTACTCAGACAATATGCCTGGTCACCCAAGAACTTTTATGGTGATGTACAAGAAGGTTAATGTTGTCTTTATGCCTACCAATACAACATCCATTCTGCAGCCCATGAATCAAAAAATATCTTTAACTTTTAAGTCTTATTACATCAGAAATACATTATGTAATGCTTTAGCTGCAATACATAGTGATTTCTCTAATGGATTTGGACAATGTAAATAGAAACCTTTTGGAAGAATTCGTGATTCTAGATGCCATTAAGGACATCTGTAGTTTCATGGAAGGTCAAACTATAAATATTAACAGGAATTTGGAAGAAATTGATTTCAGCTCTCATGGATGACTTTGAGGAGTTCACAACTTTATTGGAGAAAGCAACTGAAGCTGTGATAGAAACAGCAAGAGAACTAGAATTAGAAGTGAAGCCTGGGCTATGACTGAATTGCTGCAATCTCGTGATAAAACTTGAATGAATGAGGAGTTGCTTCTCAGGGATGAGCAAAAAAAGTGGTTTCTTGAGATGCACTCCTGGTGAAGATGCTGTGAGCATTGTGGAAATGAACATGAAAGATGCAGAATATTATATAAACTTAGTTGACAACGTGGCAGCAGGGTGTGAGAGGATGGATGCCAATGTTGAAAGAAGTTCTACAGTGGATAAAATGCTATCAGCAGCATTACACACAGCAGGAAAGACTTTCATGAAAGGAACAATCTATGGGGCCAACTTCATTGTTGTCTTATTTTAAACAATTGCCACAGACACTCCAACCTCAGCAGCTACCTCTGTAATCAGTCAGCAGCCATCAACATTGAGGCAAGACCCTCCTGCAGCAAAAAGATTACATCTTGCTAATAGTGCAGATGATCATTAGCTTTTTTTTTTAGCAATAAAGTATTTTTAAAATTAACGCATGTACTTATTTTTGGACACGATGTTACTGCACACTTAAACTACAGTAATGTCAGCATAACTTTTGTATGCACTGGGAAACAGCAAAAAACTGTGACTCGCCTTTTCACTTTATTGCGATATTCGGTTTATTGTGGTAGTCTGGAATTGAACCTGCAATATCTCCTAGGAATGCTGTATATTATTAGAATAATGCACTCATATATTTCTTGTATACCTAAACTAAACTTATAGGTGTCTATGAGAAGTTTGAAATAAGATTATACAAATAGTGGTCATTGTTTTACATATTTAATGCTCCCTTCTAGGAAAAGGTACCCAGAGAAGAAGAGCAAAAAGGCAAAAGAGTAATCATAATACATTTTTTAAATCTACTGTCCACACATATGTACCTCTTAGCTCATGTGCGTGCATGCGTGTGCGTACACACGCACACACACACACATACACACTCTGTCATACACACACAGCTTTAAAGACAGAGGCCATCTTCAAGTCTATTCTCATATGATTTTGAGCTCAGCAAGCACTTGTGTAACTCATTCAACACCAATTGTGCCAAGGAGTTTATTGAGAATACACAGGGATTTTAGATCTGAAATATAGTGGGGGGGTGGGGAATAGGAGAGGCAATTGTTGAACAAATGGAAGTAAAGGGAAAAACTCACAATGCATTGTAATTATACCCAGAAGTACAATTTGTAATAGAAGTGGGCATACATATCATCGCAGTCAGTACCTCTGAAATCAAAACTGAGTTGAAGATAAACTCTTTTCAATTCTTTCACAGGGGGAATGAATTAGGAGAGAACGTTCACAATTTGGCTTTCCCCCTGAAGTGTCTCAGGTAACATTTCTTTTACTGTCTTGAGGAATCCTATATTTCTCCTCAGGATACTGCTATTAAAAGAAAAGCAAGCCGGGTTCGGTGGCTCAGCCTGTAATCCCGCACCTTTGGGAGGCTGAGGTGAGTGGATTGCCTGAGCCCCGCGAGTTCGAGACCCGCCTGGGCAGTGAGACCTCATCTCTACAATAAATCAAAAAATCAGCTGGGCGTGGTAGCGCATGCCTGTAATTCTGGCTACTCGGAAGGCTGAGGTGGAAGGATCGCCAGAGCCCAGCAGGCGAGGCTGTGGTGGCCGGGAGCGGCCACTGCACTCCAGTTTGGGTGACAGAGTGAGACTCCAACTCAAAAAATAAATAAATAAATAAAAAAGAAAAGAAAAGCAATAACAGGAGGCCCCCTACAATAGGATGGCACTAGGGAGGATTCCACACTGAGTGAGCACATGGGATTCAACTCACTCGTGGGCACCAGGACATCTGAGGTTCACTCAGGACCCATCAATAACGAGCCTGCTATAGGCCAAGAAAAGAGGTCCTGCAACCAGTTTCTGTGGGGCTGAAGTCAGAAGCCCCTGTCTACCTTGATATTTATAATGCAACAGAAAAAAGCATGGATTACCATCATTCTCTTACTCTTAGTGACCATCAGCATCAGAGAAGCCCATGAGTGAAACAGGGAAGTGGCCAAGTTATTGGCCTGCCTTTGAAATATGCCATAATTAATTTTTGCCACCAAAGACCTTTCATTAGAGACTCTCTGAACTCATCACAGCAGGTGAACTCTTGTATCCCCTCAATGGCTCTCTCTGCCAAACAGGTAAATATTATTATTACAAGCAGGGGTTGTCAGAAGGTGCATACCTAGCAGATTGTGTTCCAAGTGCTTGGCTGGCAGTTTGTAAGTTTTTTTTTAAAAGTCCATGTTCACAGGTGCTGAGCTGAGGCCCTGAAGGAACAGAGGGTCTCTCTCCATACACCCCAGGAAGCAAGCCAGATGTTCTGGGAGAAATAGCAATGGGCTTTCAGGAAATGGAGCCAAGAGAGCTGATTTCAGTTGTGGTATCAGTTCCTGCTGTGTTCTGCCCACAGTGATGGGGATAGTGATAAAAGGGAGTGAGAAAGATGATGGTACAAAAGATGAAAGCCCGACCCATTGATTCTAGAGTCTACAAAGAAATCAGGTAGCAGACTCAAAAGTAAAATAAATGTAAATTAGTACAGCCTCTGTGGAAAACAGTGTGGCGATTCCTAAAAGATCTAAAAATCGATCTTCCATAGGACCCAGCAATCCCTCTACTGGGCATATAACTGGAAGAACTCAAATCACTCCTTAAAAAAGATAACTGCACACGCAAGTTTATTGCAGTATTGAACACAGTAGCAAGAATATGAAACCAACACAGTAGCAAGAACATGGAGCCCATCAAAAGTAGACTGAATAAAAAAAATGTGGCACACATGCATGACAGAATATTACACAGCCATAAAGGACAAAATCATGAACTTCACAGCAGCCTTATGGACTTAGAGTCTATAATACTGAGTGATGTATCACAGAAACAAAGAACTGAGTATTATGTGTTCTCCCTCATAAGTGGACCTTGAAAAATTATCGTAGTAGTATAAGAAAAGAATTGGCAGTAGCAGGAAACTGCTGGGGGCGTCAGGAGGAGGGCAGGATTGGCAATAGTAGGAATCTGCGAGGGGGGCACACCTTATCAAGGGTACCTGCATAATGAACATTTGTATACCTAACCCTTAATTGTATCCCACATCTTTAAAATAAAAAAATTAAAAGGTAAATAAATGTACCCAGTACTATGCAAAACCCTTGGCTCTTGGCTAGACCTGCAAAGGCAAGGTCTCCTCTTCCTCCCTGGCTAACCCACCTAGTCTATATTTTCTAGCCTGCCATGCAGCCAGGCATGGACACATGGCTGAGCTCGGTTCAGTAGCATGGAATACTGGCTGGGACGTGCAAAAGCATCTGCATGGGATCCTGCCTGATCTTTACCCACACAGGTGGATGGAATGAGGCATTTCCCAGGGCAAAATTGGAAAAATACAGTGAAGACAGCAGAGGCTACTTGGAGGTACATTCTCCCTGCTGCATTCCCTGCCCTGTCCCACTCACCTGTTACACAGGCAAAACACGGGCATTTATTGTGTTTGGGCCATTATTTATTTTGTGGTCTGTTTGCTACAGCAGTTAGTCTACCCTAATGAGAATGAGTCATAGATTCTCTCCACAATTATTAGCAAAGGAGCATGGGAACTTGTTGAGGACGCAAATTAACACACTTCTCCAGATGAAAGAGAAATGAAAAATATAATTAGGAAGTTCTGAATTTTTTTTTATTCTCAAACATCAGAAAACAGAGAGAGTGCAAAGTAGGATGAACAACACTACTAGATTAGAGACCTGGAATTTTCAGTGTTGGGTGGTATTTCCATAAACTAACTACATGAAATTATTGCAAGTTCCTTCTCTGACCCAGGCCTCCTCAATGTATTCTGCTGTAACCTGAGGAGTTGGCATAACCTGAAAAAGTCCCATCGGCGATAGAAATCTCCAAGTTCTATATGGTCAAGAAGTGAATTAACGTAAATTTTTTTTCACAAACTCTGAAAGTCTGAGACTGGCTCTAAAAGGCCTTCTGATCCAGTCCTCATGTTTTTGCTATTGTGAATAACACTGCAATAAGCATGCGTGTGCAGGTTATCTTTGTCATAGAGTGATTTGAGTTCCTCTGGGTTTATTCCCAGTAGGAGAATTGTGGGGTCATATGGAAGGTTGATATTTAGATCTTTTAGGAATTGTCACACTGTTTTCCACAGAGGTTGTACAAGTTTACACTCCTACCAACAGTGTAGAAGTGTTCCCTTTTCCCCACACCCTCTCCAGCATCTGTTGTTTTTTGAGTTATTGATGATGGAGTTAGGTGGTATCTCAGTGTGGTTTTAATTTGCATTTCTTTGATGACTAGTGAGACTGGGCATTTTTTCATGTATTTGTTGGCTGCTCATATGTCTTCTTTTGAGAAGTGTCCGTTCATATTTTGTGCCCACTTTGTAATGGGGCTGTTTGGCTTTTTTTCTTTTCGGCATGTTTGAGTTACTTGTAGATCCTAGATGTTAGGCCTTTGTCAGAAATACAGTTGGCAAATATTTTTTCCCAGTCTGTGGGCTGTCTCCCTGTTCTCTTGATGGTTTCTTTGGCTTTGCAGAAGGTTTTCAGTTTGATGAGGTCCCACTTGTCTATCTTGTCTTTTATGGCAGGGGCACTTGGGGTTTTGATCAGGAATTGGTTGCCAGTTCCATTTTTCCATTAGGGTGTCTCCTGCATTTTCTAAGGTTCTTATAGTTTGAAGTCTTACATTTAGGTCTTTGATCCAGTTAGAGTTGATTTTTGTGTATGGTGATAAAATGTGGTACATATACACAGGGGAATATTATGCAGCCATTAAGGACAAAATTATGAACTTTGCAGCAACTTGGATGGACTTTGCATCTATAATACTGAGTGATCTATCACAGAAACAAAAAACTGAGTACCACTTATTCTCACTCATAAGCAGACGTTGAACAATTATCATAATACTGTAAGAAAAGGATTGGCAGTAGTGGGAAACTGCCGGGGGTGGGGTGCACACCACATTAACAAGGATACCTGTATAATGAAGATTTGTATACCTAACCCTGAATTGTACCTCATATCTCTAAAATTAAAATTTTTTAAAAAATAAAAATTAAAAAATCACAGTTCTTCTTTGGGAGTTCACCTTCCCAAAGCCTTTGCTCTCCCAACAAGTACTATAGGGTCTTGCTTTTTTGTTTGTAGACAAAAGTGGCAAATAGTCTGTTGACTTGGTAATGAGCCAGGGGAATTCAGAGTGCAGTGGGTATGTAACATCTTTGGAATCCTCATATGCCTTCTCCCTCAAATTCTCTCCTGGTTTTTCTGACACCTCAGAGCACCATGCCATTTATTGCTTTTCTCCCTCTTAATCACTGATTATATGACTTCAGTTTTACATCTCTTACTTGAACAAGTATCTCTCTAATGGAATACCACTACTGGCAGAAACTCATTTCTCCTAGGTAATCTGTTCCATTTAGGAACTCTGTAAGAAATAATTTACAAGTAGGCTTTTCCAACATCTGCTTTCTTATAACTTCTTTCTTAGTCACAATTTAGAACTATGATGACACCTGGGTTTTGTTTGTATTTTTTTAACACACTAAAAATCCGAAGACCTTGGTACCAAATGTAGTTTTTAAGGAGTTGGTTAGAATTGATACCAGATAATGACCTTCCCAGACAGCAATGGTGCTGCATAATAAAGTTTCTTATAGGAGCAGTGAAAGACAAATGCATATGCAAGATAACTGAAAATATACAGTGTGTGCTGAGGCAGGAATTGGCTTAAGCAGAAGAAAGACTGTCAGTATTTTGAAGGAATCCACACAATGACAGACTGAAAGTTAGAAATTCTTGCAAAAGACACAAGGTTGTGATCTTCTGTAGCAGCTGAGAGCAGCCCATCCTTTGGGTAAGGTGGAAGAAAATGCCTGACTGAGCAGTTTGGACTCTCAAGGTCAGACAGCCCAGGACTCAGAGGACCACACTGGGAAACTTTTTGAAACTGTGGCTGCTCCATTCCATACAGATCACGAATTTGATGCACAGGTAAGAAGACTCATCATCCAGGCTTTCTATGTCCATGAGCTGAGATGGCATTATCAGGCTCACCTGTCTCCTCTCTCCAGTCCTGAGTTTTTTCTCTTTTATGGAGCAGACACTTCCAGTTCCTCCAGTCCTTCTTTAAACCACTGTCCATCCTCTGCATCCTCCCTTGTCTTCTGCTTCTGACGTGTCTCTCCTTTGTCAGCCCAGACTCCCTCCTAAGTAATGGCTCTGCACTGAGCACCCTTGTAGGTGGGGTCTGAGCAACAAGGACCAGACCAGGTGCCCACCTGACCAGTCCAAGTCACACCTCTCTGATGCTACAGCAGAAGTGTTTGTCAACTTCTTTGGCTCCTACACCAGGTCATACTGGATCTACCCTTTGGCTTGGTAACATTGCTCTTGGCCCACATCTGCTTTATCCTATGCTTTTTCAGGTATGACCTGAAGCCAAGGACAGCACCAAAAAGCCATCTTCTTCTTGGGCCACCTTTGTTGGTCCACAATTCAGTGGAATCCTAACAGGATGGGATAAAGGGCCAAAAGAGTCATTCTGCATAACCACTACTTCTTTTTTTGTCATGTTATCCAAGGATTTAATAACTCTATCTGAGAGTACCCAGGGGTTAAGTAGGTAGGCTTTCAAATCATACCTCCCGAGTTCAAATCCCTGCTCTTCCATTTATCATGTGTATGGCTTCACCCATGTTATCTTCTGTGTTTCATATTTTTAACTCTAAAACAACAACAACAATAATGACACCTACTCTAATAATTATTATGAAGATTAAACAAGACAATACACAAGGTACCAAATTGGCTGTAACAATTACTCATATGCATCGATGAGGATGATTGATGATGATGATGATGATGAGTCTTCATTCAAGATGTTGTTTTTCCATCAAGCCACTTATTCAAATGTTCACTAGAACAAGGTGAAGAATAGAAATTTCTAAAAGTTCATCAATACTATTCCTCAAGGTTGACATTAATCCACACCCCACTGTTTGTACTTAACCAAAACATTTTTCTTCATTTTAGAAGTAATAATATTATGACAGAACTTGATAATGCCCTGTTGAAATCCAGAGATGTCACATTCTGGTAGCTTCAAAGAAGCTTTGCTGGCCACATGTAGCTTAATTTTAAAATATTTATTGTCATCATGCAACACTTTTAAAATGTCACATACAATCCCTATTTATAGATTAACTTAAAAATTTAGGAAATGTGGTCACTCTGGGCCCCCATTTCCACAATGGGACACTTGGCTAAAATGTTCTCTGTAAGGCCTGGGATGTCCAGGTCTTCATGACCCTATGCTGCACACCCACTGGCTATCACTCTCAACTCCTTGCACTATTTTAAAAAATCTGTTCTACTCTGTGGGCATTGAGTTTTCAGTCTTTGTGTATTAGTCAGGGTTCTCCGGAGAAATACAACCAAAAGGATGTGTGTGTGCATACAGAAGAAAATATTTATTTTAAGAATTGGTTCACATGATGGTGGAGGCTTGACTAGTCCAAAATTGAATGGGAGAGGCCAACAAGTGAGAGATTTAGGGAAGAGTTACAGTTCAAGTCCAAAGATAATCTGCTGGAGAACCAGGAAGAGCCAACATTGTAGGGCAAGTCTGAAGGCCTTCACTGGATAATTTCCTCTTGACTGAGGAGGTCAATTTTTTTGTTCTATTCAGGCCCCCAACCATTTGGATGAGGCCTGCCCACATTATGGAAGATAATTTTCTTAATTAAAAGTTCAGCCAGGCTCGGTGGCTCAGCCTGTAATCCCGCGCCTTTGGGAGGCTGAGGTGAGTGGATTGCCTGAGCGCGCGGGTTCGAGACCCACCTGGGCAGCGAGACCTCATCTCTACAATAAATCAAAAAATCAGCTGGGCATGGTAGCGTATGCCTGTAATTCCGGCTACTTGGAAAGCTGAGGCGGAAGGATCGCCGGAGCCCAGCAGGTCGAGGCTGCGGTGGCCGGGAGCGGCCACTGCACTCCAGTCTGGGCGACAGAGTGAGACTCCAACTCAAAAAAAAAAAAAAGTTCACTGATTTAAATTTTAATCTCTCCCAAAAATACTCTCACAAAAATACCCAAAATAATGTCTGAACAAATATCAGGGCACTATGGCCCAGTCAAGCTGACACAAAAAATTAATCATCATAGTTTGACAGCATTTTCAAGATGTGTCAACCTGTCAAAGCTTCTTTAAAAATTATGAGTAATTGTACCATATGCAGAAGCTTAGAGTCCTTCAACTTTCAAGTATAAAATTTAGCAGATAAATAGGAAAAGATACATAGTAAATTTAGTAAAAATTTAAATTTTGTTAGTTCTGTGATTTGATTTTCAAGAAAGTCAATACTGGATATCTTTGGTCATAGTTTAGTATTCAACCAATGTATCTTTTATTCAAAGAGTCACACATCATAATTGCAATGATTAACTTTTATAGACATAGACTGTAGTTCAAAGAGACATCATGTAATGGCTATCCTTGTCAGCTTGGTTGGGCTATGGGACCCAGCTCTTTGGTCAAGCATTAATCTACGTGTTTTTGTAAAGGAATTTTACAGAAGTAATTAACATCTACATTCAATTTATTTTAAGTGAAGAAGATTACTCTCTAGAATATGGGTGGGCTTCATCTGGTTTGTTGAGGGTTTTAAGAACAAAAACTGAGGATTCCTGCAGAAGAAGGAAAACTGCTTTAAGACTGTGACATAGAAGCCCTGCCTAAGTTTCCAGCCTGCTAGGCCTCTCTACAGATTTCAGTCTTGCTAGCCTCACAGTCATGTGAATCAATTCCTTAAAATAAACATGTGTGTGTGTATGTGTATGTGCATGTGTGTACACCCACACATATATACACACACATACCCAGCTGGATCTGTTTCTCTGGAGAACGCTGACTGATGCAGTAGTATAACCAAAAAAATTAATATCTGAGTGCTGATCAATCCAGGTGCTCAGGCAATATTTGCCATTTTATTTCCAGCTTTATCATTCTCTAGAAGAGGAAATGGGGATACTGAAACATCAAAGACTTGCCCAAGACCGTGTCATAAGTTGGTGGATGAGGCGGGTCTATTCTGTCTTCATGTCTTCTGAACCACGTCATCTTTCTCCTGAACCACAACAATTCATGAATGAGTTTCACAGACAGCACAAAGAATTTCGGGGGCAAGTGGAGAAGGGATTTGACTTTTTTTTTTTAACTTAGAATAAGCAAATGCTTAGAGACTGTTCCCTCATTGTCTTGGTTCCCTCTCTAAATAACTGTGTGATCTTAGGCAAATTATCCAACTTCTTTGGCTTCAGTTTCCTAATCTGGAAATGAAAATAATAAAACCAACCCTTATTCATATTTTGTGGTTTAAGGGTAAAGTGAAAAACAGATTTAAGGGCACTCTAGAAATTTAAAGGAAGTTGCAAAAATGTTTTAAGAAGTGGAAGAGACTACCAAACTTTTTTAAAAGATAGATAATTGTAGTATTTATATTTCTTTTCAGTGGTTTTCAAGGAATTCCTTCAGACTATCTCATTTCACTGCTGCAGGTTGGAGGTAAACATGAACTTTTATTTCCATTCCTCCCATCTTTCCATCTATCCCATTATAAGATTACAAAAGAGAACATAAACTTCTTCTAGAATTATGTTACAAGAGTTACAAAAATATTTCTCTCCTGTATTAAGATGCACTTGAGTATGCAAAAATTTAAGGGTAGATCTTTTAAAATTGTATCTGACTGACTTCTGTATTTGACACGACTTTGAAAGATTGTAGGGTATACTAATTTTAAGCATTTGCTATAAATTGTTATAACTGAATACTTGTTTTCATCTCAAGTTCTCATGGTGAAGAGTGTGATTTATTACAACCTAGAGATTTAGCTGAGACTTATAAACTATTAATAAAATGAGAACGGAGTGTTGTAAAGAAATAAATAAGTCTTATCCAGAGATGCTCACAAAACCTTGGTTCTCCATATTTCATCCCTTCTAAGAGTGGATGCTCTGTAATAAAATTAGTACACATCACAGTCTGTATTTGGAAAACTAAACTCCCCATTTTACTGGAATCCCCTCTAAAAACAATTAAACATTTTATTTTATTTCCATATACTTGAGAGAATTAAAATCTGGATTTGAATCTCCACAAGACTCACCCAATTATATATTAATAAATGATATATCAATAGCCATATGACTTTGAAACAGTTTCTTAATCTTCCTGGGTCTCATTTAATTGTTGTAAAGTGGGGATAAAAATATCTATTTCACAATGTTTCAGCGTGTACATGAATGGTAGCTATATAGAAATAATACAAATGATAGAAAATTACATTTAATGCAGCATTGATCAAGCATTTACTAAGTATTACAATACTATTCTTAATACAAAGAATAATAGAAAATAGGTCTTGCATCTAAGAGGTATATATTCTACCACAACCCACAGGTATAAACTTTCCACAATGACAGAATTGTCCAATTGAGTAATGAGAAAAATTCAGAATATTTTTAAAAAATTATCTTGTTCCTAGGGAGGGAAATGCAAGGAAAAATTTTTTATGCATGGTGTTAGAAAGAATAGGAAGATATCATCCAAAAATAAAGTAAAATAAAATAAGACTCTCGGCAACTTGGCTGTAATTTCCTCGAGCACAAGGCTGATTAATTATTTGCACATTCAATAACAACAGCACATCATCATCAGTGATGCCTGTCAAGGGGAGGGATTTAGAGAGAGATTCCTGAATCCTGGATCACTCAAAATAAGGAGAGTGACCTCTGGAACACAATCAAATCCTTCTTTCTCTCCTCTCCTACTAGTTTTATGTTTAAATATGTGGGTGCTACAATGAATAGGAATGTTTCTGCTGAGAGTATTCGACACTCAGATTTTTAAAACTTTCTATTCACTCCTCAGCCCAAGGTCTTCTGGTTTTCACTCTTCTCTTCTCCTCAAAATGGCTCTCACCATGATCACCCAAGAGCAGTGGATATACAATGGACATCTCTTTCGGCCTTTCTTTGATGTCTGATATTTTTTCTTTCCCCTCTACTTGAAATTTTCACTGCATTCCCTTTTATTGCTTCCCAAGTCTCACCATTTCACTCCCTGGTGCTGCCCTAGTGGAGTCTATCTGCTCACCTAAGTGTTGTCTGCTCCCTGTGTTCCATCCTTTCTTCTCTTCCTAGGGAATTACATGACAGTAGTGTGGCTTCTGTTCCACAGATACCTTAGTGTCCCCCAACCTGATCTTCAGGTTTGACTTCTAAGTTCTAGACCTATACAATCCACTGGCTATTTAATGTATTCCACCATCCATGTGTTCCTTTAAATCATACATGTCCAAGTCTGAATTTCCAACTTCTCTGTCCTCTGCTCCTTTTAGTGAATGAGGTTAGCATTCAAAGTAAAGTAAGAAATACAAGACTTATTGTCTCAAGATTCCTCTGTCTGTAAGCAATTCTTAAGTCTTACTGAGTCTCTCTCTTCAGGAGTTACTATTTACTTTCCTTCCCATTTCCACTTTCCCTGGCTATGGACATGACTTCTCAATAGCCTTTCTTTCCCCAGTCTCTTTGCTCACCCAGTCTATTCTCCACCGGAAAACTGCTCTAACAAGCAAATGGGTTTGTGGCCTTCCTCTTCTCAGATTTATTTAATGGCTTCCATCACCTACAGAATTCCTGTGTATAACTCGAACGGATTGTCACACACAGGCTTCCAACTGCTATTCTGGCTCAAACCCTCCTTTTGCCTGACACATCATATCCAGCCAATTAAGCTGTAGTTGCTCTCTTGAGCCTTATTATTTTGTGCACACTGCCAACTCTACTTGAATCCCTTCCTACCATGTCGACCTAACTAACTTCTATTCAACCTGGAAGCCTCAGATTTTAATTTTAATTTCTTATATAATTAATTATAATCATTTCTTAAATTCCTTCTCTCTTGTGAAATCTCTCCTATCCTACCCTCAGACAAACACCTTTCAGTAGGCACCTGTTTCACTTGAGCCTGAGACTATTGCTCTTTATAGCAATTTTTATAACAAGTATTCTTTCCCTATCTGTCTCTCCACTGGAATATCGTTTTTCTTTCATTCTCAATAAGCAGATTTACTCAGTGTTGGCCCAAGGTAGGAAAACAACAGAGATTTGATGATTAGATGAATTCAGCTTCACCTCTAACCAATGCTGGGAATCCCCCTATAACAGAGCTAGCTGTTCATTCTCCAGATCCTTAACCTTTCAAATGAAGCTGACTTTATTCTCACCTGGTGGTTCCCATCAGTTTTAAGTTGTTACAGAGAAGTGAGTTTTGGCTTAGAACAAGGAGGAACTTTCTATCTTCTACTCACTCATGCCTGTTTTCCGCACACAGATGCACACAGTAAACTGAATTCTTCCAAATTATTAGAAGAAAATAAGGTTTATCTGGTATGTACATAGTTTGGGGTGTTAAAGTCCAGAGCATAAATTACAAGAAGTTTTGAGGCTTAAGTGTCAGCTTGCTCTTTTTTTTTTTTAACAGAAACGCAAACCAATTCCATGATTCCTTTTGACACAGTCTTTCTACCCACCTTTTCCTTTCACCTGCAGGCTTTGAAAGCAGTGCCAACACCACATACCATGCAAGATCTTGATGGAGTAGGAAGAAAAGCATTCTCAAGACAGGAGAAAAATGGACTGAGCTGCCAGGAGAAGAGAGCTGAGCTCAGTTAGGCCTGTTACAGGAAAAGCATCAGGGGCAATGGATCACAGAGTGTACGCAAGAAAAATTCCAGGCATTTTTCTTGCCTCCCCTTCCTTAAAGGATCCCCTGCTCTTAGAGTGAATCTGAATCTCTGTGGCTGCACTCAGCTGCATTTGCAAACATCTATTAGTGTGTATGAGAGTGGTGAGGAGGCAAAATGTGTTTCACAGTGGAAATGCTCATGCAGACGTGCTGTGCACATGCCACTCCAGATGCCTGGGGAGAAGCCTCAGAACTACATCATGTCAGAAACGGATTCTGCCTAATGCTTTTGGAACACTCTCTCTCATATATTATTCTGTTTTATATGTGCACATTTTGTATTTATCTCTAAAAGCGTGGCAAAATTAATTGTGAGCTTTTAAAGAGCAGAGACTACACATGTTTTCTGTTTCTTCTTTTCTCTCTTTTTCATCTTTATTTTCGATTCAGGGGGTACACATGCATATCTGTTACATGGACATATTGTATAGTAGTGGAGATTGGGTCTCAGGTGGCCCATTCCCCAAAATGAACACTGCACCTCAGGGGTAATTTCAGAATTCTTTTTTTTTTTTTTTTTTTGAGTTGTAGTCTCACTCCGTCATCCAAGCCAGTAGCAACTCCCGGTCACCACAGCCTCAACCTGCTGGGCTCCGGCGATCCTTCCGTCTCAGCCTTCCTGGTAACTGGAACTACAGACGCACGCTACCACACCTGGCTAGTTTTTTTGTTTTTTGTTTTTTTGTAGAGACAAGATCTCGCCAAGTAGCCTGGGTGGGTCTCGAACCTGCGGGCTCAGGCAATCCTCTCGCCTCAGCCTCCCAAAGTGATGGGATTACAGCCTGAGCTACTGAGCCTGGCTTAGTTTCAGAATTCTAACCCCCTTTCCTGCCTCCACCCCCATTGATGTCCCCAGTGTCTATTATTTCCATTTTTGTGACCCAACTCTGATATCATGTTACATTCTAAATGGGAATCAAAATAACTTCTTCAGTTATCTTAAACTATGCCTATTGAACAACTAACTGCACAATATGTCATATTGGACAGTCTTATTGCTGCTTGAGGGAAATGAAGTTCCTACTCTTCCTAAGTTAAAACCGTTACTGTTCTCAACAGTTTTTTTTTGTTGTTGTTGTTGTTGTTGTTGTTGAAGGGAAGGGATTTGCATTACAATTAAGCAGAAGCTTTTTATAACTTGTATTATATTTATATATTTTTGAATAAGTTCACATATTTGATTTGATCATCTGATATTTGGGGGGAGGGGAGCTAAGAAGGTAGAGTAAAAAGTCTCTCTAGGACACAGTTATCTGTCTCAAAATTAACATTCATATTTCAAAATGGTTTTCTCAAAGCCATGAAGCTAGTTTATTGATAAAGCCGAGCCCAGCATCCAATATGATTCCTGACTTATATATGAACAACTATTGTAGGTTTGCTGATTTTCTTGTAATATGTCTAGAATTTGTTGCATATGTCTCCATGCATCAACACACACAACAATTATTTCCAAAGTTTAATCTGGTTTCTCTCTCTTTCTCTCTCTCTCTCTCCACGCCCCCCCCACCCCTATACCCATACATAGTAATGCTTCAGTTTCCAACAAAACAAATCAAGAAGAAAGCACTTGGTTGTTTCTTTATCATCTCTAGACTACAGAAATGCCACCTGCTGATAACAGAAAACAGTACGGCCACCGTATTGAAATTAATCTCTTTTTTAAAAAAAAGTAAATTGCAGTTTATTTGGAAAAAAAACATGGCATGTGTTATGGGCTGAATTGTGTCCCTTCAAATTCATATGTTGAAGACCTGATCACCAATACCTCAGAATGTGATCTTATTTGGAGACAGATCTTTACAGTGGCAAATAGGTTACAATGAGATCATTGGAGAGACTCTAATCCTATATGACTGGTGCCTTTATGAAAAGGGGAAATTTGGACATAAAGACATGCACAGAGGGTGACAGGGTTCAGGGCACACTACCCCAAAATATAGCACCTCAACATATTAAATGTAAGCTGAAGGAATTTGAGAAATTGTAGGAAGGATTCTTTGACCTCCCCTTCCTCCCCACTGAAGCAGGTCATAAGACCATCTTGAGAGAGGCACCCTCCCAACACCCTGAGGAAAGCCCTCACAGCAAGGCTGCAGCCTCTATGAAAGGGAGCACCTGGTCTTGAACTTCTTCCACACCTTTCTCGTGAACTCTCAGATGGCAGCCATATCCATTCAAATATGCTCCATTTAAGGATTTGAGTAACAGATTAATAATCAATCCTATTCGATGCCAATAAACATCTGTCTCCAAAGACAGAAGGGCCTGAGAGAAATCTGAACAAATATGTCCTGCTATAAGCTTCCCACATACTACCCTTAGTTCCTATCATAGTTTTCCAGGACTTTCCACTCTTCATTAAACCTCATATAAAATGTTCAGGCTAACCTACTTTCTGGGTCTTCATTTCCTTATAAAGCCTATCATGACTTGTAAAACTTAAATCAAATAAATTTTTATACTTTTCTCTTGTTAATCTGTCTTTTGCCAGTCTAATTTACAAGGTCCCAGCTGGAAAACCTAAAAGGGTATAGGCAAAAAGACGTTTTTTTTCCCTCACCTAAAAGGAAGAATGCCATGTGAATAGGAAGACATTCATCCACCACAAGCCAAGAAGAGAGGCCTGGTACAGTTCCCTGCCAATGCCCTTGCTTCAGACTTGCAGTCTTCAGAGCTGTGTGACATTATGTTTCTGCTGTTAAAGCTGCCCAGTCTGTGGTCCTTGGTTACAGCAGCCCCAGGAAACTAACACAGTCAGGGATCTTGGTTTGAATGGGATAATCCACCAACAGTACATTTCTACTGCTGGGAAAGGACGTGCATACATGGTTTTCTATGGATTCCTTTGTCTAAAGGGGAGCACAGGATGTTTATTTTTAAAACTACATCTGTGAAAGGGAATTGCTGCATACTCTTGTGACTCAGCCTTGATTGTTTTAGGAATGCCACACCAACAACAAGGAAGGGACCCTAACTAGTTTATGTGGGGCTTGCTGCCTCGTGATCTGGACCTGCTTTGTATCTGCTCATCATCAGTTTGGAAATTCGCATTTTACATCAGGAAAAATTAAACTGCTCCATGGTCAGTCCTGTCCCTCTGCTCCTCTCTGCCTAAGCTTCTTCATCCCTTCTAGACATTGCCAAATTGTATTCACCCTTGATGTATCACCCCTTCTAGAAAGTCCTTCCCAGTCGGCATGCCCATATCAATTACTTCCCACTTATCCAAACTCCTATGATATTTAGCACTATATTCTGTATTCTGTGTTTTCTGCTCTGAGCATTCCATCTTTGTCAGCCACCTCTCACAAGCGAGGCTGCAGCCTCTATGTAGGGTAACACCTGGTCTTAGACTTCTTCCACACCTTTCTCATGAGCCCTCAGGAGACAGTCACATCCATTAAAATATGCTGCATTTAGGAATTTAAATAACTGATTGAAAATCAATCCTGTGCTTGCCAGTAAAAACAAAGATTTGGCAAAAATTCAATACTTGGTCAACGTAGCATGCAGGTTGGGAAAAGATAAAGACAACATGAGGTCACAAAGCCACTCAAAGCTACTCACCCTAGACCTTCACAGATTTCCCCTTTAATACATGGGCTATTTCCTTCACACTTATGAACTGGCAAAAGTTGTTTTGAGAAACATGAAACCTGGCCATTTTATCAACATGAATAAGACTTCTACTTGTGTCCTCAGAGGAGAGTTACAACACATAAGAGAAAAGTAAGAAAAACTCTCTTTTCATGCCAACAGTTTTCACCCACCAAAGCTAGGCCTCTTAGACAAGGTGATCTCTAGAGATTTCTTCATCTTTCATTCTATCTTTCTAACTTCCTAATTTCACAAATCATTTTTTTCTCTCTCAAGACATACCCATCCTCTTCACTCTGTCTCCACTGCCTCTATTTTAGTCAAAGCAACCATTCTTCCTTCCTTATGATACTTCAATTAGCCTTCTAATTGGACTTCCAGCCCCTAACTTTCATTCAAAATATATTTATTGATGGCATGCTCTGTACCAGGTACTAGGTGAAGTAAAGAAACTGGAGAGATTGATCTGTTCTCTCACATAAGTGACAAAAAGACAAGTAAACAGATAGACTCACAGCAAATAAGCAAACAGAAGATATGACAAGTTGTGCAGCATTCTGAAAGGAATATAAGGGAGGACTCCCAAAAAACTGGAATTATCTTTTGGAGGGCAGACCCCCTATAGTACACTCAGAGTTTCTCTGGACCAAACGATCAACTAAAGTTTTTATCTGGAAGTTTTAAGAAGATTCCATCATGATTTGCAGAAGAAACATCCCAAGTTTTGGCAAACAGGTGACTGGTTCTTCCACCAAGACAATGCACCTGCTTGCACTGTGCTGTGTTCAGCAGTTTTGACCAAAAACAGCATGAACTCTGTGCCTTACCCTCCCTATTCACCCCAAGGGACTTTTTTTTACTTGTTTTCTTGCATGAAAAAAGTCCTTAAGGAGAAGAAACACTTTGCTGGATGTGAAAGAGGTGAAGTACTAAAAGGCATCAAAACTGACAACTTCGAAAACTGTTTGGAACAGTGGAAAAAGGGTCTAAATAGTGTATTGCATCAAATGGAGAGTACTTTGAAGTTGACTGAAGTCTAAACATGTAAGAATAAATAGACAATTTTTTATAATAAATTCGGCTTTCTGGGGGGGGACTCACTCCTCTCATATCCAGAAAGGTGTGATGTGAAGTCATTGGACTATCAGAGAGCCAGCACAATCCCTCAGTGTAAATGAGGTGAGATACCTCTTTGGAGTCCATGGTCAGAGAAGACACCTTTGAGGCAGTTTATATATATATATATATATATATATATATATATATATATATATATAATATTTAACATTTATAGGTGTCTTTTATTTTGCTGAAAAATAAAATAATAGTGGGCATGCTACTCATCTGCTAAGATATTAAAATACAAATATGCCAGGAACTATGGCTCTCACCTGTAATCCCAGCATTTTGGGAGGTAGAGGTAAGCCCAGGGGTTCAAGATCAGCCTGGGCAACTTGGCAAGACCTTGTCTCTACAATAAATAAAAAAAATTTAGCCAGGTGTGGTGGTACATGCCTGTAGTTGCGTATATAGTTGGAAGGCTGAGGCAAAAGAATCACCTAAGACCAGCCATTCAAGGCTTCGGTAGCCATGGCCATGCCACTGCACTCCAGCCTGAGTGACAGAGTGAGTCTCTGACTCAAAAAAAATGCAAATATATTTCAATGTCTATAATCTACTTTTGCAAGGTTTACAATGGCTGTATGGCTTTTCACTATATGTATGTGCCATGTTACTTTTTTCTTTGAACATTTTTATTTTATTAATTGTCTTTATTTCAATGACTTTTTAAAAAATTTCAATAGCTAGAACACTCCATCCAAAGACCACAGAATATACATTCTACTCATCACCGCATGGAACGTATTCTAAGATCGACCACGTAATTGGCCATAAGTCAAGCATAAGCAAATTTAA
>NW_007233166.1:117418-118286 GCF_000164805.1 Carlito syrichta | reverse complement strand
AAAGAAGCTGGAAAAGCAAGACCACAAAAACCCTAATTTCAGCAGAAGAATCCAGATCACCAAAATAAAAGCCAAAATCCACGACATAGAAGACAAAAAGATAATACAAAAAAATCAATGCAACAAAAAGCTGTTTCTTCGAAAGGATAAACAAGATCGATGGTCCCCTAGCTAGACTGACCAAGAAAAAATGAGAAAAAAACCAAATAAGCACAATCAGAAACACAAAAGATGAAGTCACATCTGACCCTGAAGAAATACAAAAGATCATTAGAGACTACTATGTACACTTGTATGGAAACAAACTTGAAAACCTAAAGGAAATGGAGGACTTTCTGACATCACACAACCTACCTAGGTTGGAACAAGAAGAAAGTGAGACCCTAAATAGACCAATTACAATCAAGGAAATCGACTACATAATAAGAAAACTTCCTACAAAAAACGCCCTGGTCCAGATGGCTTTCCAGCAGAATTCTACAAGACATTTAAGGAGGAGCTGATACCAATCCTACTGAAGGTATTCCAGGCGATTGAAAAAGATGGAACTCTCCCCATATTATTTTACGAAGCCAACATCACATTGATACCCAAGCCAGGTAAAGATCCAACAAAGAAAGAAAACTACAGGCCAATATCTTTGATGAACATCGATGCTAAAATTCTCAACAAGATCCTAGCAAACCGAATTCAGCAATACACCTCAAAAATCATCCATCATGACCAAGTAGGCTTCATCCTTGGGATGCAAAGCTGGTTCAACATTCGTAAAACCATAAATGTAATTAAATACATCAACAGATGTCAAACAAAACCACATGATTTTTATCATTAGATGCAGAAAAAGCTTTTGATAAAATCCAGCACC
>NW_007233166.1:116359-116764 GCF_000164805.1 Carlito syrichta | reverse complement strand
CAAACGTCCAAGAATAGCCAGAACAATCCTCAGCAAAAAAAACAAAGCAGGTGGTGTCACATTACCAGACTTCAAACTCTACTATAAAGCTACAATCATCAAAACAGCTTGGTATTGGTATAGGAATATGCATATTGATCAATGGAATAGAATTGAGATCCCAGAAGGAAAACCTCAATTTCTCAGTCAACTCATCTTCGACAAAGCCTCCACCACCTACCACTGGAGAGAGGAGAACTTATTCAGTAAATGGTGCTGGGAAAACTGGCTGACCACATGTACATGCAGAAGATTGAAACAGGACCCCATGCACAAAGGTTATCCCCATGCACAAAGGTTAACTCCAAATGGATCAGAGACCTAAATGTAAAACCTCAAACCATAAGAACCTTAGAAAACTCAGGT
>NW_007233166.1:95651-115938 GCF_000164805.1 Carlito syrichta | reverse complement strand
TAATCATCAGGGAGATGCAATTCAACACAACACTGAGATACCACCTAACTCCAGTCAGAATGGCAATTATCAACAACTCAAAAAATAACAGCTGCTGGAGAGGGTGTGGCGAAAAGGAAACACTTCTACACTGTTGGTGGGAGTATAAACTTGTTCAACCTCTGTAGAAAGCAGTGAGGTGATTTCTAAAAGCTCTAAATATCAACCTCCGATATGACCTCGCAATCCCCCTACTGGGAATATACCCTGAAGAACTCAAATCCCTCTATAAAAAAGATACCTGCACACGTATGTTTATCGCAGCGCTGTTCACAATAGCAAAAACCTGGAAACAACCATGCTGCCCATCAAAAGAGGACTGGATTTAAAAAATGTGGTACATATACACGATGGAATACTACGCAGCAATAAAACAGAACAAAATCATGAATTTCACAGCAACCTGGATGAAACTAGAGGCTATAATACTGAGTGACCTCTCACAGAAACAAAGATCTGAGTATCACATGTTCTCACTCATATAATGGACCTTGAACATCCAATGTAATACTATAAGAAAATGACTGACGGTACTGGGAAACTATCGGTGGGGGGGAGGGTGATGGGATTAACAGTAACAAATATCTGTCTGGGGATGGGGAAACACCTCTTATCAATAGGGTGCCTGAATGAAAAGTAATTGTACACCTAACCCTTAACTGTACCCCACAAAACCATAATAAAAAATATTGATTATGGGAAAAAAAAATGTCAATAGCTTTAAGAGGCAGTTTCTGGGCATGTAATTGCACTGTATAGTGGCAAAAACACCTTGGCTTTAAGTGTACCCACCACTCCCACCCATGCACATTGTACCTGATAGGTGGTTTTTCTTCTGAGGCAGTTATACATAAGCTGACACCCATAAGCAAGAACCCATCTGAGTGAGGAAGGGCACAGGAATTCCCAGTAACAGGAATAGCAACTGCAAAGGGTTTGAGGCAGGAAACAAATCGGTTTGTTCAACGAACAGGAAGGTAGTCCAAGCATCTGCAGCCTCATCCCAAATGATCTTTCAAAAACAAGAAACTGATAGTCACTCTCAAGTAATTATGGCCTTCAAGACTCTGTGTGATGTGAAGGCTCCTGCTTCTTCTGCCTCCTCCTTGTGTGTTCCCTCCCAGTCTGTGTTACGGTAAGACTGGTCACTCCTCTGAAGTACCTACAGACCCTCTCACTGCCACAGCTCCTGACATGACAGGCTCTTCTCTTTCTGCCTTTCCTCCTTTCACAGAACCACCTTCTGATTTTCTTTCATACCTCCTCTTTAACATCACATGACCTAGGCAGGGCCTGTATCACCTCCCTCTTTCCTTCATCTACAGGTCCAAACACATGCCTTGACGCAGAGCATGTGTCCTAGCAAACTGTTGAAAATGATCTCAGTCTAGTGGTGATGGGGCATACACACACATGTGCACACATGCACACACACATTTGCTGACAGTGGGCCGGAGCACTCACTAGTAGCCAAATGAACAGCCAGATAGACTTGAGCCCGGGGTATGCTGGATCAACACACTAACAAGACTCATTATAGCAGGGTTTTATGATGCAGTCGCATTTCAATTGATAATTTGGGGATGATTTTACACACCAGGAGCAGCAGCCTCTATTGTGTGACTTGGACCGATTTCCATGTACACAGCAGATGCTCATTTGCCTATGTGGGGAAACCATGGAGCTGCTACCCGAGAAGGAAAAGAAGAAGAGGAAGGAGCAAAATGCTGCAGACTCTACTGGAACTGCCTTTGTTTTAGGCTGGGGGCTGTAACTCATCATTCTCTTTAATTCCCTTTTGTAAATAAAAAAAGGGCTGCACTGTATCACTCAGACTCAGGGCAGGGCATAGAGATGTTTAAATATTAAACATAAATTCTCTATTACACATTTATTAAACACTGCTAACTTACAGAGAAGCAAAATTGCTTTTTATAAACACTGAAGCTGGCAGGCACATTTTTCTGGCAGTAATCTATGAAAAACTCTTCTCATTTCCTTGTTCATTCACACCACACCATGGCAGGAGCTGAATGGAGCCGGGTGTGCAGCTTCCTGGGGATGTTTGCAACTGAGATTGACACTGGAAAGGGAATGAAAACAGAGGCATGTCACTAGAAAGTAAATGAATATCTGAAACCAGAGTGTGTCACAGGAAATCTTGATGAAGATCACAGTCCTGCCCCGTAGTTGGAAGAAAATACAGTTGAGGAGATGGAAGAGTAAAAAACAAATAGGACTTTGCGTGATTTGAAGTACTTTGAATCAGAAGTCCTTTAAGCCTCCTGAAACAGGTCCCAAGTACTTAATCAATCTAATGCCTGAAATTTCCAAGACCAATCACTGTTGGACGGAAAATACAAACAAAGTCAACAGACGGTTTATTTATAGAATTTGAGAGGAAAAGGAAGATCTTTTTGCCTCTAAATATCTTCCTCGCTGCCAGGTAGTGTCTTGAGTTGGCGCTAGAGATTCATTTCTTTGAATCTTCAGACTTTTGTATTTAGGAGTTCCCTGGTTAATAAAATAATTGCATAAAATAATAAAATAATTAATAAGCACCTTATTAATGAAACTTTATTAGGCTATGCTGATACTTACTAAGGAACAAGGCTCTTATAAAATCAGAACAGTCTAAAAGGGATTAGAAAGGCAAATACCGGGAAAGGGGAGTGTTGGTGAAGTAATGTCAACATCTCACTCAGGCTGGTTGACAATTTAGCATCAGGCCAGCTCTGCCTCCAAGTAAAGTCCTTGCCAACAATTTATAAAGGTCAGTTTTGAGTAGTGGTGGCTGGAAATTTAGGATTCCTTCATCTTATTTACTGGGATTGCTGGATGGCATGCTTAAATAGGCAAGCAAAAGGCAGAAGTGTTGATGAGGCGCAGGGAAAGGGCAGAATAGAAGGAGACAACAGGTGGTGATTCCATAGCTAGGTCCCCTGAGAAAAGCATGGGACATACTCGTGGGGAGCCCAGGAATCCCACCTTCAAGGGGCCAGAGCACAAAACTCAGCCGAAATACAGTCCGCCCTCTCCAGAGCAGCCACAGAGACTGACTGGAATATACAACCTAGAAAATTGGAACAGAACCGGTTCCTGATGCTTTATTTTTAGTTGGCACAGTTGACTTTACAGGCCCCTGCCTCGAGTTCCCTTCCTGCCCTCTTTCCTCCCCTCCATTGCCCTCCTCTCCACCTCTGGAAGCTCCTCTGCCCATTCCTAAAATATGCAGAGCCCAGGAAAGGGTCAAATACCAGCAAGAGTCTCTGAGGGCCAACTAACTGCTCATGCCCCTGAGTTCTCTCAGGGAACTGGCCTTGAAGTTTCTTCACACAGTGTCATGAAAAAGCTTTATTGCTTCTTAAGAAGGTGTTGGGCATCAACTAACTGGTGAAATGTGTAGTTTAAAGGAGAATTCTTTGCTTCAATACAGAAGTCACTCAGCACCATCCCTTTCCTCTGACATTGATGGTCAGGGAGCTAGTGAGTTTACATGTTTGCCTTAGAGAGAACACACCACGACTAGCTCAGTTTGTTCATTCATGGGTCACAAATAGATTTAGCAACTTGAGGTGGCTGGGTGCCAAAAGTAGCTGGTTTATTTTTGTTGTTTTTTTTGTTTTGTTTTGTTTTGTTTTTGAGTTGGAGTCTCACTGTCACCCAGACTTGAGTGCAGTGGCCGCTCCAGGCCACCGCAGCCTCGACCTGCTGGGCTCCGGCGATCCTTCCGCCTCAGCCTTCCAAGTAGCCGGAATTACAGGCATGCGCTATCACGCCCAGCTGATTTTTTGATTTATTGTAGAGATGAGGTCTCACTGCCCAGGTAGGTCTCGAACCCGCGGGCTCAGGCAATTCACTCACCTCAGCCTCCCAAAGGCGCGGGATGACAGGCTGAGCCACCGAGCCCAGCTAGCAGCTGGTTTATAATAAAAACATGCTCTAACACTTCAAGGGCTCATGTCTGTGCTATACACTTTGTGTGTTCCATGTCTAACATACATTAGCTTGTTTAATCTTCATAAGAAAACTATTATCCAGTGCACACTTCTCTAAGATATTACAAAACCCTCCCTTTAGGGACAACATCTCACTTTAAACATTCACAGTATTAAATCAGTGTAGAACTGATTTTGTCCATGGTTAATTTCCTGGTCTATAGAAAAGAGAAAGTTCCTAAGGTACTCGGTCAATAATGTCTTGACACTTGAAAATAGATTCTGTCCTTCAGCAATTCTGAATCTCCCATGTACAGAGAGATACTAACCAACAATGTCTATGGAAGTTCTAGACTTCTCTGTGGGAGAGATTTATGAGCAGAAATTTGGTTGAAAGAAGAGGCTAGATGTCTTGTCTTGAAGCTACTGCATAAGCTTGGTGAACACATGGCTTTTATTTACATATAACATGTATTAAGGATTCAAAGAATGGAAACGCAAAGATCGCTCCAACCGGCAGCTGGGAGTTGTGAGTAAGTCCTGTTAAGCCACCAGGTGGGCTCTCTTCTCTAGAAGTTGAGGGTTGAAGACCCAGTTTAAGTATGTATAAGGAGGGACCCAAAAAAATGGAATTATTTTTTACTGGAGGGTGGGCTCCTTGCACTACAGGCTTCCTCTGCTAGGTAAGTGTTTTAGGAACCCATCAGCTTATGTGTATCAGCTAGCATTGTTGTGAGAGGCTGTATTTGGCTTCAGTGAGATTTTTTTTTTCTGGAGATTCTTTTAACACATTTGCTTGTTTCATGATGGGTAATTTATGAGCACACCTACCCACACAGTGCTGAATGTTCTGCAGTTTTTGGCCACAAAGAGCATGACCTCCATGCCCTACTTTCCCCTATTCATTCTATCTTACTTCCAAGCAACTTTTTTTGTTTCCCCAGGTGAAAAAAGTCCTCAAAGGAAAACATTTTGCCAGTGTGGGAGAGGTGAAACAGAAAATGGCAGAAGCACTAAGAGACATCAAATCTGACAAGTTTCAAAACTTGTTTTGAGCAGTGGGAAAAGTGTCTTGATAGGTGTGTTACATTAGAGAGTACTTTGAAGGTGACTGAAGTTCACACATGTAAGAATAAATACACAATTTTTAATAAATAAGTTCTGTTCTTGAGGAGTCTCCCCTCATATTCACCAATGACACTTAACCATGTTTCAACACAAATCATACAAGTTTTATAAGGGATGCAGGGGGACATAGGTTCAGTGCAGCAGATGCTGCAGTTGGGGTGGGCAGACTGTGGTCCCCATCCCTATTCTAACTTGTAACAGAACATGGAGTAAATCAGCTCATCTCTCTGGGACCTTAGTTCCCCAGACTACAAAATTAGGCATCACCTAGACCAAGGGTATTTCAGCACAAAACCACTCACAATTAATTCTTAGTCCATTGTTGAGACAGTATTATGCCTTGACACTTGAATTGCTGCCCATTTCATTTATATTAATCCCTCCAAAGCCAAAACATAGGGTTCAGATAAGGTAATTGCATGTCCTGGGCCCTCAGCCAATACTCAAACTGGTCCTCAGGCTTGGAAGGGAGTTCTGAAGTAGCTGAGTCAGTATCAGCTTTTATATGGAGCAACTGAATGACCTTTCCCATTTACTTCTGAGTGCTTTCTGCATTCTACATGCAGGAACCATGTAAAACTGTACTTTGTAAGTGGAGTCAAAGGAGGAGGAGGAAGTTAGAAGGCCATAAGCAATTGTTAGCATGATTTTATTTGTGGGAAGAAGCCATTCCAATTCTGGTCCTAGCTAACACACCATCACAGTCAAAATATTAACCAGCCTTCTTCACTTTCTGCTCTTTTATCGTGATCACTGTTCTATGATAATCGATCATGTTTCTTTACTTTAGCTTAGTAAAACTTTATGTTGTATGTACTACTATGTTATGAACTCATCTTCTGAGTTCCAGCTGGTTTTTCCTGTTCTCTATACAGCTGATGCTTGGTTTCTATTTCCAGGAGGACATATCAGCATATTACCTTTCATAGTAAAGCATAGTAAAATGATATAATAGAAGCCTGTACAATTATTTGCTTTCGCAGCTGTCTTTCATACAGGAGTATGGAGTTTCCTGACGACAAGAATTTTGCTGTATTCATTTTCTTATCTCCTTGGATCCAGCACACGACTTGACACACTCAAATAAATGCCAAGCAAACAAATGAAGCCATTCATAAAAACTAATCTTTGGGAAGGACTCCCCAGCCCCCGCCTGAGTTAGGTCTTTCTATCATACTCCTCACAGTATCCTATACTCACATTTGTGTCCCTGTTACAACTATAATTTAAGACTGATTTCAGTGATTGTTGGTTTAATGTCTATTTTTGTTGCTAGACTGTGAAGTTGTGTAAGCATCTGGGCCGTGTGTGCTTTGCTCTCAGCTGGGGCACAGAGCAGGCACTTAACAAATACTTGTTGAATAAAATCAGATAATAATTTTTGGGAATCAGAAGAGAAAATACATGCTGCTATAACTTAATGCTTGTACTTTAAAGACTCTAGTATAGTATCTAGGACATTCTGAACACTGAGTCAATATTAATTGATAAAAATGAATGTGTATTATATACAAAGTATGTGAATAATAGCAACCATTCTAACGTAATAGATGATGACCTTGATGCCCCTTCTTCCAGGCACTAAAATATACAAATAACACATTAACAAAAATGATATCAGTCTACCCTTTACTGAGTATTTTTTATTCTGATTGTAGAGAATTTCAGTGATAACCCAGAAAAATGCATGTCATTGGGGAAAGGGTGCTTTTCAGTATAAGAGCACACAAATGAATTAAAATTTACTTTTGTGTTTGGGCTGATGCATGTTGAAAAAGTGTTTTTGTATCTACCGCCTAAGAACTTTTAATTAAAGGATTTGGTTGGCAAATTGAATGTGATGGGATTCAATTGGGCATTCTGTACACTCTATGGTGTGACAACTCAGATGACCTAGTGGAGCTCTCTGCCCTTCGGGACACTTTTATGTGGGTTTTCCTACCATTGTTTGCTTTCCTTCTTCAAGGGAGAAGACCTGAGGAATAGGAAACTAAAAATGAAGTTGCAGGGAATGGGAAAGGAGGAGACATGAGGGAAGCCAGGCAGAAAGAAACAGCAGCGGTCTCATGGGGTTGGACATCGATAACTATACAGCAAAACACACACATGCATGTGATGAACGCCATACCCATTTTGACTTGTGGGTTATTTTGTTTTTTCCATCAACTCATCCATTAGGCTTTTTGTAGCATCCAGTCACCTACAGGCAGAAAATCTTCATGATTTTTTTGAAGATCAAAAGTCAATTTCTTTACTTTGCTCCCTTTAAGACCTAGATTTTTGGAAACTACCCTCAGAAATCTCATTTTGCCTAAAAAGGATTTGAATGCCTGCTGTAGACTTCCATATGATAAATCTGACTGATTCCTTATGCATCTTTTTAGCTGACCAAATGACAAGGCTTGAGTCCAAAATGGGAAGTCCCTAATCCCCAGATCTGAGAAGCTTACCTGCTCACCTGGGGCAAATTCATGAATAGAATGAAGATAAAAGAGAGAGGAGAGAAAGAGCGAAATATCAGATGCCAGGAACGATAAAAATGCCACATTCTTCAGGGTCCACTCACTCCCTCTAACCAGTAAAAAGATTAGAATGTGCAAAGAACTCATCATATCCTTCAGAGAGAAAGGGACCCTGGTTAGGATGCAACATACAGAACTGCCCTGTCTCACAAATTTTCATAACTAAGGTGAAAATTAGGGCAGCCCTCATATGCCTGTCATATTTTTTGAACCCATGATGGCTTTCTCTTAGAAAGGGATTTGGCATGTGTAATTTCATCAGACTTAACCAAAGAATTTCATTCTTGCTCTACCGGATGCAGCAGGCAGCTCTGAGGGGAAACTCCAGAGCCTTTCCTAGGACCTTCCCTGGGCAAAAATCTCGTAGTGTGCTCTTCCTCACACCAAGCATAATCTGATCAAAATGGGCATTGCAGGCAGCTCTGGAGGAGGAGGAAAACACAAAAGAACAAGGTGAAGTAAGGAGGCATTTTGAAAGAACTGGATAGCAAAACCCTTGGGTAGAAAAACTCGTTTTGGTGATAATTAGGAGGGAATTGGGGCTACCTGTATGTAATAAAGTTAACTTTTTGGGTCAGTCATTGGCCAGCAGAATTTTACATCCTTATTTCCTCATTTCTGGCTAGCTGGTTGTCAGAGGCTCGTGGGCTTTCTAGACACCCACTATCTGTCCTAAGAGTGGCTCTACAGCTTGACCAGATATTTTCTCTTAAGCCAGCGTCTTCTCCCCAACCACCATGGTCCCCAGCTGCTTTCCCAGGATCTGAGTTTCCCTTGGGTTCCCCGTGGGACTCCACATCCACCACTGACCATATTGCTTGGCAGCCAATTGCAAGTTAACCTCTTTCTCAAGATTTCTGAGTCCTGACCCTGAGATTCGTTCTCTCTTCCTGAGGAATCCAACAGTCTTTTTGATAGGTGTATTAGTCTGCTTGGGTTTCCATAGCAAAGTCCCCAAAACAGGGTGGCATAAACAACAGAAATGTATTATCTCTTAGCTCTGGGAATAGTATTAGAAGTACCACTCATCACTTTCTCTCACATTTCAGTGGTAGTAACCCAGTCACACGGCTACGTCTGGCTGCAGGAGGATAGGAACGCCATCTATCCACATACCAGGAAGAAGTGATTGGCTCATGGTCCCCCTATAGTGCCCACCCTAGGTTCCCTATCCTGAGCCTGTTGTGGTCATTCCAGCCATCCTGCTTGCCGATCTTCAATTCCCTACATGAATTATCTGACCTCAGGATAATTTTGTGAGGATTTTCTCCGTAAGTTACATGAAGGTGAAGTTTGGGCTTCTAGTTGGCCCTCTCCCCCACTGAGAGTGGACTGGGTACCCAGTGTGCTGCCATGTGCCCTGCTCCCTCCTCCCTCCCCTAACAGTGTCCAGTATCTGCCGATTCCACCCCTCTGCTTGAAAACACTTCATATATTGCTAGGTAATTTCTTCTGCATTGCTACCTTCCTTGTCCTACCAGGTATTTATGCTATAACTCCACCAACTAGTTTATAAGTTTCTTGGGGAACAAAACTTGCATCCTACTGCACTTTACCTACATATTTCCTAGAACAAGTTAGAGCCCAGAGCATGGACAGAGCAGCTTCACCTTCCGCTTAAGAGAATTGTACCTAGCCCAGAGCTGAGCTAAGGGCTTTGGGTGACATTTCATACATAGTCTCATTCATAAGTGAACCCTGAACAATTATTATAATACTATAAGAAAAGGATTGGCAGTAGTGGAAAACTGTCAGGGGAGGTGGGGGGGGACACACTTCATCAATAAGAGTACCTGATCTCAAATCAGGTGAAGTAGGGACAAAAGTGAGGCCCAAACTTTACCTGTACAATGACCATATGCATACCTAACCCTGAGTTGTGCCCCACATCTTTAAAAAAAAGTCTAAAAAAACCAAAGGAAAATAAAATTTCAGACTACTAACCTCTTTAGGTATGTAGTAACCTATGTTTAGTGACTAAGAGTGCAACCATGGGAGAGTGATACAAAATCTAACCCAATCCCAGGCCTTAGCTACAAAAGATGAACGCTCACAGAATATCAGGAAGAAGCAGGTGTGAGCTGGAGGACCCCACAAAGACCTCATAAAGCCGCCCTTAACTGGAAACTAGGATTCAGATGAATGAAAGAGTAGCACACTATGGCGGTGAAATCCACAGATTTCACCTGTAACCCCAGGTATGTCTAAGCCTTACCACTAGAGTCTTAGTTTCCTCATTTTTGTAGAGGGGGAATGATATCCCAAGGCTGTTGCAAAGAAGAAACAAGATGAGGTGTAGCAAGTAAGACGCCCTTGCTGTATGGGCAGGGCACAGTGCTGCCATCCACTGAACTTGTATCATAACAGAGAAGGAAAAACAAGGAGTTGGAGAGCAGGGAGACCAGCCAGGTTGGGGTAGGGTCCATTCTCTGCAGCGGGTTGTGGCTCCTGAGCAAGAGGTTAGGAGGCATTTAAAGGATTTTAATACTAGCCTGCGCTATGCTGATACTAGAGGAAATGGTCTATTTCTAAGCTGAGGATCACATGACTAAAGCCAGGGTTAGAACAGCTCAGCATAACAACTGGCACTTCTCTCTGGAAACATTCTCCTGTCTCTCCCTCTGTCTGTGACTCATGTCCCCTCCAGCCAGCATGTCCCCTCCTTCTTCCACAGGCACAGAATGCCAACTCCGTTCTTTATCTAACCAGAAGCTCTCTACCACCAACTGCCCTGTCACCTGCCTGCAGAGGTCAGCAAGTGAGTTTATTGGGCTGTCACTGTGCCCAGAGTCAGTTCTGCCATCGAGTTTCTTCAGGACCCACCAAGACAGATCCAGTCCCTTGTCAGGATGTTCTCTGTCCCTGTGCTCTTCTGAGCTCCCACTCCTGCTTCTCAGGCAGGACGGTGTCATGGGCCACGGTGGAACCTCTGCCACCCCATTGCCAAAACCTTGTTTTCCTTTCCACCCCAACATGCTGGCAGCTGTAGAGGGAGGTGCCAGCACCATGAACCCCTCCCCAGGGTTGGCAGCATTGGCTTACGTGACCCTCTGACCAGTGTCCCTCCTAGAGGGCACCACATGCTGACACTGATCAGCTCACACAAGGTCTCACAGCTGCCATATCTGTGATGTCTTCTACTTCTTCATTTTCTGCAAGTGGGATTTGTAGCAAACCAAGGTCAGCATTGCTACCTGTGCACTCCTAGACACTCTCATCTTCAAGATTGCAGCTGTGAGTGTGTGCAAGGAGGAACAGGAGCAATGGTGCTTCAGGAAATGAATATCCCGTGCATATCCCTCTACCTTACAGAAAGCACTCTCATGTTAGAATTACAATGCGTTGAAGTAGAACAGGTAAAATTTAGGGTGATATGCTTCCATGAGAACCGTTACTCCATTTGAATGGGGTATCCCAAAGTGTGGAAGAGAATCTGAAACACTGATCACAGATGTTCAACTATCCTTCTTTGCAAAACTGCTATTTTGTTACACATGAAATTGGCTCAAAATAAAGTCCAAGAACAGCCTTAATGGAACAAAAGGGAGGGGAGAGTGTTCAAATTCAGCAGTGAGCATTCCTTCTGAAGGCTGTTAGGGGCAAAGAGGGAGGCCACGATGCCCACGAGCCTCCCAGGTGCTGGCGCTCGCTCGCCTGCTCACAGCCAGCTGAATCACAGCATGACCCAGGTAGCCAGCAACCCCCCCCCCAAAGGAAAAACCAAGAGGCTTCAAATTAGATCAGAGTTCCTCTCTCAGTTTTCCCACATTCCAGGAATGGCACCCTTGAGAGCAGCCCTTGGACATAACAATGCATCACCCTTTGGCAGGGCTCAGCCATCTTTCATCTGTAAAGATCCAGAGAGTAAATAATTAGTCTACACTCTGCAGGTGACACTGGATTCTCTGATGTGACCGCTCAACTCTGCTGTCCTTGCACTGGTCATTGACAATGCACAAACAGGTGACGGTGTCTGTGTTCCAGCATGATATATAATACATTATTTATAAAAAAACAAAGAATGGATCAATCTGGTCTTCAGGCTATGGTTTGCAGTTCCCTGCCCTATGGGACTCTAAACAACCCGGGCTGCGGCACAACATAGACTGTGCGGGAAATGGTTAGAGAGAAAATTCTGCCTCCTTGGAAGGAACAAAAAAGGAGAGGGCTTGGTTCTGTGGTGTCTATTTCTACACAGGTGTGGTGGGAAGCAGGAAAGAGGCAATGTAGGTCACTGAAAACATTTTAACAAAAGATACAGAATAGACAGAAGTAATTGTCTACATAATCGGAAAGGCTCATACTCTCATTTCCTTTAGGCCTATTTATATGCCACAGAACAGCTAGTGCAATGCCAGATACTCAGCAGAGCATCACAAGAAATTAACTTATTAAAGATGGCAAAAGTGTCCGGGATGTTGATAAAGATACAGAATATTCGTGTGCTAATTTTTCTTCTAGCTATTATAAATTTAATTATGCTGTCAACATAGACAAAGGTTTATCCAAATTGGACAGGGCAATTTGTGAGTACTCGTCTGATATTTCTCTATTTTAGCCAGAGATAGAACTTGGAGCTGTACGTAGCATAAGGCAAACTTAGTAGCAATGTTCATGAGATCATAGAATATCAAAGCTAAATGGAATTTTGTAGATCATCAGATTTAAAAAAATATATATTGTTTACAGTTGAGAAAACTGAGGTTAAGATAATCACACAGAGGGAGGGAAGAAAGTTAAGGCAGATTTGGATTAGAAACAAGGCTCTGGGAGCCCTGTCCAAAGCTCATTAAGTCATGATGATTTTATGCTTTCTGTATTTTTGATGGAATAGTTACCTTCTTCCTGAGGTTTGGAGCAAGTTTAACAAGCAATGCTTCTTTACTGCAACCAGATTCTCAATCTTGTTTGTTCTTGTCGCACATGAAAGAAGACAAAACAGACTTATTCTTTGGTCGCTATTTCTTAGTGTTCTTTTGAAAAAGAAAAGGAAGCGGTATCAATCAGAAGACAATTTTCTTTGTGAATGTTGGTGGCCTGTAATTCGCATAAACAAAGTGATAAATCACAAGCCAAGTAGCAAAAAATAAAATAGAAGATTTACTCTCGCCTTTTATAGCTCCCACTTTTGTCATTTGTAAATGATCAAGAGTTCCTTTTGTAGTTCCGATCAGAAAGCAAATGAGAAGGAGCAGTTCTCTTGCAAGTTGTTTGGAGATCCACTGTTCTGCAATGCCATAAATTAGCCGGCATATGAAGATTGCTTTCTGTGTTCAGCAGATGATCATCTGATGCAAATTAAGGCACAAAAAAACTGAAAAACAACTGGATGCATAGCACTCTGATTTCCCACATCCATTATGGACACTTTTAAGAGGCTGTTGAAATACAATGCTTAAGCTACCGGCCATAATACAAGTTCAAGATAAACATATTAGAATGCAATTGTTGTCTGAAGGAAAAATCATTTGTAAAAAGAATTTGTGTACTCAGGGTATGGCAGAAATAAGTGCTCAGAGAAAGGGCTGTTTCTGACAGCCTCAGAGGACCTTAGCTGAAGCTGACAGAATAATGAATTTAAATAGTCTTTTTTCCCCCAGTAAAATACCTTAATTTTTTTTCTGCAAAGAACAATATTTTTCTTCCTACAACATTTACCTAAAAAAAGAAAAGTTACATTTATAGCAATGAGCCTGAAATGATGTCAAAACTTGTCTCATTTACCATCATAGTAAGACGATCAAGCTTCCAGAAGGATGTGAGCTACATTAATGCGGATACTTTCTCTTGGCAAATGCTTTGATGAATGAGATACTTTTTTTCTTCTTAAAATGGCAAATCTCCACTGCACTCCAGTCTGGGCGACAGAGTGAGACTCCAACTCAAAAAAAAAACAAAAATGGCAAATCTCTGAAGCATCTCCATTCTGACTCAAAGCAACAAATTATACTTTCTTACAGAAAGTGGGTAATATGATTTTGCAGCTCTAGCTTGACTCTTGTCCATGATGATTTTAAATGCAAAGTTTTTGGTAATCAGTCAGTGTTTTTAATTCAATGGGAAAGCTGTAAGTACACAATTGTTACTATAATCTTCTGAGATTGCTTTTGAAAGACCGACCAAGGCATACACATGCAAATGAGCATCATTTCCTATAAAGGAGTCACCTTGGGATGGGATACATCTAATCTTAATAATGCTGCTGCTGTTCAAAATATTTTTGGAATTCCTTTTTGAGAATTGCTTTCAGAACCATATAAAAAAATTAGCCACACTGTTCTAAAACAAGCTGTGCATAGGAAATACAGTTGGTATTGCTAGCTTACTGGAAGTCAAGCTTAGTAGATGTTTTCCCAAGTTAAGCTCACCTCAATTGCCATCAGAGTGACTCTCATTTTTAGCAGATTCAAGATATTCAAGAGAACATGTCCGTAGAATATACTTCAGGTCCTGAAGATCCGTAGAATATATTCCAGGTTCTGAAGGCAACTTTAAAAGCCAAAATCTGCCTTCTTAAATTGTCTGTCCAATGGATTTTGAGCTGATCACATCAGAGGATTTAGTGAGAGTCATCAGCAAGTGAGTCCTTAATGTTTTAAACTTTTAAGATGTCTTTTGGTGAGAATACTTCATTTACTCTCTTATTGATTTTCAAAATACTTAGTTGAAGCTCTGTAGTTAGAATCACTGATCAATGAATTATTCAGAGAGGATGCAGGGATGGAAACTTCCCTATTAATATTCCCAAATAGCCACCTGCACCATTCAGTGTTCTTTAAATAAAAGTTCATTGGTTTCCACAAACTTAGAAATATGGAAAATGAACATAATTCATTTTACTTATAAGGAATGCAAATTCACCCATTCTGACAATTGAATAAATTACAATTTAAACAGTAATTTAGTGAGAGAAATTTTTCTTTCAAGTTGGCTATGATTAAAAAATTAGTAAGAGAACAGACGAATGCATGGTACAGCAATCATTCCCACCCAGTAGAAAGCACCCTGGTGTCTTTCTCCAAAGCCATTTGCAAATATGTCATCAATAGCTTTACAAGTCTTAGTACTTTCTCCAGGGCTCTTCTCTATCTGTATTTATTCCTTTCCCCACCTCACCCATCCTAAGGCTGTGAATATCATCTATTTGCTGATGACTCCTAAAAAGATAACCCAATCGCCAGCCTGCTCTCAAACTCCAGAATCATTTATTCGACTTCCTATCACTTCAAACCAAACATATACAAAACAGAAAATTTCAACCCCCAATCTGCTTCATCCATAACTTTCCCAATCTCAATAAAATGTGCCTTTATTTTTTTCAGCTGCTCAGGTCCAAATCTTGATGTCATCCTTGACTTCTCTTCATATTTTCACATCGAGTCTGACCTGGAATCCTGTCTTCCACACCTGAGCATCACTGCACCTAGCCTGCGTCGATGTCAGCCATTTTTTGACTGAATTAGACAAACAGCCTCCTGAAAGGTCTCCCAACCTCAGTGTTTGGTCACCTGTAGAATCTTCCCAACAGGTAAAACAGCACAATCATGTCAAACCTAAGTCAGGTCACCTCAACCTTCCCATCATGCCTCCTCACTGGAAAAGAAGCCCAGGTCTGTATGGTGCTAAAAGTCCCCAGGTTCTGGCCCTCCATTCTCTCTCTGACCTCCTCTCCCACCAGGATGTGTCATGCTCCTTCTGCTACAAATAGATATGCCAGGCATCTTCCTGCCAGATTGTTGTTCCCTCTGTGTGGATCCTGTCCACTTGGTTACCCTGTCTCTCAACTACACTCTTCTAATTAATTTTTTAAAGTATAAATAGAAAAGACCCAGGAAAAGGACAGTAAGATATTAATGCAAGTCTGCTGTGATTCTGAATGTGTCCCCCAAAATTCATTTGTTGAAACCTAATTACCAATGTGACGGTATTAAGAGGTGGAGCCTATGGGCGTGATTAGGTTGTGAAGGTGGAGCCCACATGAATGGGATTAGCACCCCTATTAAAGGGCCCAAGGAATCTTCTCTGTCCCTACTATGAGAGGACAAAGTGTGAAGACACCATCTATGAACCAGAAAGCAGGTCCTCACTAGACACTAAAGCTGCTAGCATCTTGAACTTGGCCTTCACAGCTTCCAGAACTATAAGAAATAAATTTATTCTGTTTATAAGCCACCCAGCTTATACTATTTAAGAAATTATTTATTTCTGGTATTATAGCTTTCAACTGATTGTGGAAGCATCAGGCAGACATCCCAAAAGAAAGGGGCAGGGAGTCCTTCGTGTGATTTTCAGGCTTCAGACTTCAGAAGGTATGGTCTTTAGAAGCTATCCTTTGGGGGTTTATCATGCTTTTAAGTGTGCATTTAATATTTACTGGTTTATTATAAAGGATATTACAAAGGATACCAATGAACATCAGATAAAGAGAAGAATAGGGAAAGGCCTGGAGGAAGAGGCGCAGAACTTCCATTCCTTCTCTGGGAGCACCGCCCTCCAGGAAACACCATTGTCTGGCTAGCCAAAATGAACTAAGAAAAAGTTTTCCTAGCACGGTAGGATTATATTATTATGATTATAGTATTTTTTATAGCAGCCTAAATGGACTAAGAAAATGTCTTCCTAGCATGGTAGGATTATAGTGTTATGACTTTTTCTATGTTACTGATATTTTCTAACTCATTCACAATAACAAAGGGGTAAGAACCAAATCATTTTTAAGATAACACGATGTGCTTCTTCTTCATGTATTGCCAGTAATTTAGTTATCCATATCTCTCAGGTATCCAACATCCCCAGCAGATGCTATAATGGCTATAGTTGAAATAGAGCTTATGGTATCATTCATGACATGCAGAATTCTGTAGGGTATATGCATATATGAAATAGAGAGGAATTAATGAATGTCCACCAAAATAGTAGCCCTTTGCACTCGGATGTTTTCTCTGAGGGGACATGTAAATCTAGCAAACCACTCAGATGTCCCCTTTCAGGGGACATAAAGAGATTGCTGATAATTATACAGGACAAACTTATGCCAGTGCAAATTTTTCAAAAGTATATGTTTTCTTAGAGTTTTCTATTCAAAAATAATTTTAAAAAACCTATATCCCAGCCGGGCTCGGTGGCTCGGCCTATAATCCCGCACCTTTGGAAGGCTGAAGTGAGTGGATTGCCTGAGCCCGCGGGTTCGAGACCCACCTGGGCAGCGAGACCTCATCTCTACAATAAATCAAAAAATCAGCCGGGCATGATAGCGCATGCCTGTAATTCCGGCTACTCGGAAGGCTGAGGCAGAAGGATCGCTGGAGCCCAGCAGGTCGAGGCTGCGGTGGCTGGGAGTGGCCACCGCGCTCCAGTCTGGGCGACCGAGTGAGACTCCAAATCAAAAAAAAACCAAAAAACCTATATCCCATTTGAAATTTGTCAAGCTTCTGAAGGATCAGTTGAGAAGTGGTTTTCAAGAATCACAAGTGTGTTCTTCCACATCATCTTTGAACAACAGACTAGACAATAAATTACATATTATTAATGTGGGAGGAAGAAAATGATGTTGCAGTGTCTGCTCAAATAGAAAAACATCAGGTAGAAGATATCAAACAAATTACTATTGTGCAACATTATCAATGAACCTGCAATGCATGTTGATGCCTGCTTCACACATAACCACACATTGGAAAAATATAAGACATAAAATTCGGGAGTTTTTTTGTCATAAATAAGTTCCTCGATGCCCAAAATTCCGTTATGGGCCAAATACCATTAAAATAAAATGATTGGTTTTAACACTATACTATTTAATATGAATTTATTTATTTCTGACTATTTCATTTAAAAAGTGCAGTCAAGTTGCTGGTAAGTGATCCACGAAATGTCTCCAAGTGCAAAGGGCTAAAGGTGATCACATTCTAAATGTATATGTGGATCATAATAGCACACTGAACTCCACAAATATATATAATTATGATATTTAATTAAAAACAAAATTAAATTTAACTTAAAAATATATCGGCATAAAAGAATTTCAGGTAAATTTTTACTTTGGAATTTCTTACGAGTATGTGTGCATATTCATTTTTCATAGCACGAGTTTAAAATAAAGTATATAACTTTTTCTATACATATCCAGAAAATATTTTTGTAACAAGTAGCATTTTTTATAGTTTGTTTTTTTTGTTTTTTAAGAGTCGGAGTCTCATTCTGTCTCCTAGGCTGGAGTGCAATGACACACTGATGGCTCACCAAAGCCTCAACCTCCTGGGCTCAAGTGACCCTTCCCACCTCAGTCTTCAGAGTAGCTGGGACTACAGGTGCATGTCACCACTCCTGGTTCATTTTTTTGGAGTTTTTTAGATACAAGGTCTTGTTATGTTACCCAGCCTGGTCTTCTGAGCTCAAGCAATCCTCCTGCCTTGGCCTCCCAAAGTGCTGGGATTACAGATGTGAGCCATCATGCTAGCCCATTTAATCTATATTTTTCTAGTGGAGTTTGGAACAGCTGTTTATTCATTTGATGCAATACTATATAAGGTGAAATGCTAAACAGAAAGTATGTACTCAATTACTGTCTATGCAAACAAGTTTATATTACAAAGACATATTCGTGGATTCTTTGGATTAAAGAGAGGAGATTGGGGAGGTAAAATGTATATCTAACTTTTTACACTTCACTTGTTCTTCCATCAACTAACAATTACCTATCAAATTCCATTAGACCTCCTCCTGTCCAATATCCAAACCACCGACATAAAACACTCTCAACCTTCCAAAAACATTCTACACAAACCAGGTAGAAAAAATTCTGACCTCTTGGGTGATAAAGGTATGAGGATTGATATTCTCTTTTCCCTGATGAATTTACAGCACCCTTTTCCTCTTTTTCTGTATCAATTCTCTTACATAAAAGTTGGGCTTCTAGAATTTTATTTTCTCTTTTTATTTCCTAAATAGAATAGAAAGGTGATTTCAAGCAATTTATAATAGAATTTTACAATTAGAAAATCCTACCCTGATGTGATTTACTTGTACATAGGAGCACAAGAAACTCAAAGACAGAAACATGTACGTGATCAGTGACAGGTAACAGATTATGTAAGAACTGGGCAGCTATGTGTCAGGACTGTGAATGTCAAAAACCTTAGAAGAATGACTCAAGTGCTCTATAAATCATTTTGAATGAATGAATCTCTGAGTTCGAATGGAGAGACTACATGGAGCTGAAGCTCTGAGTGAATGGCTCTCTAATGGGTGTAAGAAGTTTGTCCCTGAGGAATCACAGTGATTTTGGATAACTGCTGTGATCAGCAGGGGGCCATCTAAGGATGCCATCACCCTCACCACCACATCACATCACTGTAGGAATACCTATGATGAAACTGAAAATATACCAGGCACTTACATTATGTAGCCAACATAAAAATTCAGTCTACCCTAATGAGTGGGAATTACAGAGTTTGTAGGAACAGAGGCTTGGGAAGATGAAAAAAATCTGCCTGAAATCATACTGCTAAGCTAGATCTTCCACCACTGTGGGACTGCTACCCATCATCAGAACCTGGGACTTAAATCAGCAAGGTCCTGGACTAGCCTTCCTAGGGAATCAGAGCACATCTGAGCTCCCAATTAATGGGCTCCTTCTCTCCTCACCCTCAGTCCAGCTTCCCTCATCAACCTTTGGGATCAGTCAGCAGGCTTCTGACCTAGCCATGGAAGACCCAAGTCCCTGTAAGTAGAATGTCAATAATCAGACCAAGTTTTTCTAAATAGGCAGAAATGACACCAACGTCCCCAAATCTTTCTTGACCATCACAAGACTACAGAAACCATCCCTCCAAACCCTGACGCCTAGGGTCCTGACTTCTCTATGGTTCCCTCGTGGCAACAGAGTACTTGAGGTACTGCTCTGTCTCTGACATGCAGTCTGGCATGTGGACACCCACAATGTCCTGCAATTCCTGGCCCCAGAACACCACTGCTCTTTCCATTTAACCCTTGATGGCTCACACCAACAACTGGGCAGAAGGTCTACTGCTCATTATTGTCAGAGACCAAGCATCAAGACTACAGTTGCTCTCTTACTTCTCAAAGCACTAACCTAAAATTAGAGATACACGCCCAATGCTGTGATCCAGAAAGAGGAAGGGAAACTCTAAAAAGGGTGCAGAGTGGAAATACTGAATAAGATCTCCAAGAAGGCAAGTTGGGAGCAGTGGCTTAATAACAACTTTCATCATCACCGCCATCGTCATCATCATTAATTCATTTAAACGTCCTCAAAATCCTAAATGATAAGTGAGAAAACTAAAGCACAGAAAAATTAAATAACTAGTCCAAGTTTATCCAGTTGGCAAATGACTTTCAACAACTATATCACAGATTTAGCAAGCAATCATTGAGTCCTGTGTGCTGGATGATGTTTAAACCATGGCATGACCAAGTCAGTATCTACCTTTTTTTTTTTGAGTTGGAGTCTCACTCCATCGCCCAGACTGGAGTGCAGTGACACGCTCCCAGCCACCACAGCCTCGACCTGCTGGGCTCCGGCGATCCTTCCGCTTCAGCCTTCTGAGTAGCCAGAATTACAGGCATGCACTACCACGCCCGGCTGATTTTTTGATTTATTGTAGAGATGAGGTCTCGCTGCCCAGGCGGGTCTCGAACCCA
>NW_007233166.1:57239-95631 GCF_000164805.1 Carlito syrichta | reverse complement strand
AGGCAATCCACTCACCTCAGTCTCCCAAAGGCGCGGGATTATAGGCTGAGCCACCGAACCCAGCAGTATCTATTTTTAAGTACCAACCTTTTGCATGCCATATATATTATTTAAAGAGATTCACTGATGACTAAGTGAGAATTGTAAGAGTGAAATACAACCAGGGTTACTCCCTCAGATTCTCCTTGCTAAAGCGAAGGAGTCTTCTATTCATAAACACAGCCTCCTTAGACTTTCAAACTTCCTAAGAAAGTGTCAATCCTCAGTTTCATGTGGTTGTCTGCAAGTTGTATTTCAAATGTTTAGTGTGAGTGTCAAAAATACATGCACGTACACATAATAAACTTGGCATTGGGCATTTTAAAGTATAAGGATGCTATGTTTACCGTGCCCTTACCCTTAAGGAAGCTGGTCTTCCTACCGGGCAATGATTTTCAACATAAAGGGATATCGGTATTCAAGGACTGGTCCCCTAAGCATTCTGTACCTGGTTAATCTTAAACCCCTTATATTCCCCCTTTCTCACTTGGGATGCCCTGGCTTTCCCAGCTGTTTGGCAGCACCTGTTTTCATGATTCCTTCCTTGCTTGCTGGAGATTGAAAGACCAATTATAGCACCTGCTTTTACAAATCACTCAATAAGTGGCTCTGGCCATTTTGAGCAACAGCCTTCCAGTTTGGTAAAAATGATAAAGGAGTCCCAAACCATTTGGAATCACTGTTGTGAGGGACTACAGATGCCTGTGTTGCCTCCTCTGAAATGAACCAGCATTTGATCTCCCCTTCTTGATTGCACTCCAAAGACTGGATGCCAGACACTATGGCCTCTCCTTAATTGCAGTATGGGCTATTCAGGATGGAACCCTTTTCCCTTCATGGAAAATGCCCTTTAACCATATTTCATCATATTCAAAAAACCACTGATTGTATCTTAATATGCAATATGGATCACTTGTAAAGAAAAATTACTTCCAATTAAAATACTGCATGCCAATATTTATAAGATATATCATAATATTAGAGATTTTAAAATATGTAAATAATTTGCATCTAAGACCTGGAGAAATGCAGTATTAAGCTAGTGACAGGTTGCTGGAATTATCGCTTTTATTTATTTATTTTTTAGTTTTTGAATTTTTTTATTTTAAAGATGTGGGGTGCTATTCAGGGTTAGGTACATTTCAGGGTTGGGTATACAAATGTTCATTATGCGGGTGCCCTTGTTGATGAGATGTGCCCCCCTCCCTCTATTGCTTTTATTTTTAACAAAGAAAAGTAAACCCACCTGGGTCTGTAGTTCATATTGGGGTGGGTGGTGTTTCTACCTCCTCACAGAGTCCTCATCCCTGACTCCACATGCTGCATCCTTACCCCTAGACTTCTATTCAGGACCAAGGCATCAGCTGCACCAGATGCACAATGCATCAGGTTGCTGGGCCTGAGAGCTCCATCCCTCCTTGCAGTCTTTCTGTTCCCATGCAATAAGTGGAGAGGCAGGTCCTGGCATGACTTTGCTTTGCCACATACTCCAAGTAGACAGCTATGAATATAAGCTTGACCAGAGTCTGTTCCCCTTGCAGATACCTCAGAGTCTCCTCAGATCAAGATTTAGATTTGGGGGCTGAGAAGGAACAAAGGAAAGTAGGACTCTCTAGTAAGTCTGCAGATCTAAGCGATGTGTCCTAATCTGGCATTTTATCTCAGGGGCTATTACATATTTGTTCAGTTGCTAATAAGTAGTAGTATACCTTAATTCTCACTCTCCTATTACTCATTGTGTGCAGAGCTCACTGGAAGTGAACAATTAGGTATATTTAAGCTGTGAACAACAAGTTCCCTCTTTATAATGGCACTGTGGGCTTGCCTTGGGTAGACAATTCACCCACTCACTGGATCAAAGGGTGTCAGGCTTAGCCTCAATTCATTTCTCCACCTTCATTTTCTTTTACTCAGATATGTGCAGGTGTGTTATGTAATGTCAGCATTTTAATGTCATTTAGTTGGATGTATTTTGTAAGTGGCATTTAATCTTTTAAAAAATAATATGACAATGCAAAATTTCAAGTAAACATAATTCAGCACTCCCAGAATACTAGCATTCACAGCGTCCGTTATCATTCAGGCTGGACTGAGTTATGCTGTGATACCAGTTCCAAAATCCCATAGGCCTAAGGAGCAAAGCTTTGCCTCTTACCCTTGCCAAGTGTCTGCCACAGTCAGCAGGTACTCTTGCTCTGTGTCTTCTTCACTCTGGGTCCCCAGCTATAGCACAGTCTCTAGCTGGAATATGTGCTGATCTCATATTAGCAAAAAGAGAGAGAGACAGCTAGCCACAAGTGTCTCCTAGTTCCCCATGGCAATTTCTCCTACATTTTGTTGGCTGATACAATTCGTATGACCAAATCTTCTCTCTATACAGCAAATAACTAAGTAATTGTGAAAGATAAATGCAATACCCCACAGGTACTTTGAGATCATGTAGGTAGATGACATGATTTAAATCTTCTGAGCTTTCGTTTTTTTAATCCATGAAGTGACATATTTAGTACACACTGATAGTAAAATTAGTAACATCATTTGTAGTAATATTTATGACTAAGAAAGACTATCTACATAGGAAATGAGCCAAGGACCTACCAACTAGTAGTTCTTGTACATATTCTGAAATGGTACCCCACTTTTGGAGAACACACATCCCTCCCCATCTCTTTCCCTCTCTCTCTTTCCCTTTCTTTCCCCTCCTCTCTTCCTTTTAAATCAGTTCTATTAATGATTGCTACATTGGCAGGATTATTTCCAAAATGGCATACAATATTCTTCAGCACTGAGGATAGCAAGCCAGTTGCTTCCTGGTTCTCTCAGCCAATCCAAGGAAGACCCAAGCAGAAGACAGAACTTGGCTTCAAAAGAAGTTATAAAAACAAAAACTATAAACCCAGTAGTACGTTTTCAGTTACTCACTCCTCAACTTCTGGAGAAGCGAATGATCAGCTCTCCACAAAGATTTGTTAGCTATACCTGGTATGAGACATGATCCCGCCAACAGCAGCAAGTATGCAGATTTGATATTCTTTGCAAAACCTCACTTGATTTCACATGAGATACATTTGAGTCATTATTACTGTCAGAAATTTTGGCCTCAAGCAGCAGTAGAAATCCATTAGTGAGTTCACGCTATCCTCAGATACTGTTTCTGTTAGGGAGTGAGTGTCCCCTCTGCCAATTAGAAGTGTTATTTTTTCAGACAGCTGTATCTACAGCTTGAAAAGTCTATCCATTCACAGCCAGCTTTATAGTAACCTCAACAAACAAGCAATCCACATTTCTAATAAATATAATTACAACAGCAACCACTGACCTAAAATATATGAAATGTAGCTCATAAATCTCATTGAACAATTTCACTGAGAAATTAGCAAAATTGAAGTGTAAGCTTTTACTACTTTTTAAAAAAGTATCTGGCATAGTGATTTACACATGTTCTGCTATGTGTATTCTGTGTGCTTAGAGAACAGACCAATTGGGGGCAATTCTTTACTTCACAAATGATATTTCATAGGAATGTTTTAAATAGGCCATGTCCCTACAAGTGTTTTCTATACAATTTGATTTTCAAAAATTGGATTGACAGACAACTCCTTAAGGGCTGGGTCTATCTGTTGACATATGTTCAAGAGTATACACATAGACATAGTCGTGGGCGTGCTCTTAAGCAGAAAACACTAATGAGCATTGAAGCACATTTGTGGTATACTGAAAGTATACTTTTATAATGCCAGCTGCAAGATGCTCCAGGGTTCCCTTGAAGCTTCAGAGAAAGTCTAACTTATGGGAGCAATCTTGCTCCCAGATCTTATGTAATACCTGCCTCAAATGCCAAGCTTGGTTCTCAAGGAGACACTGAGGAAGGTACTTCCTTCAGAAGAAAGGCTTTGTCTCCTTCAAATTCCACTGGCGTACTTACGACGAAGAATCACACTAAACAAATACTGACTACGGTTTTTGATCTTTTTTGTTTGTTTTTATTTTTTGCTTTTTCCTCTTTTTTTAATTTTTTTTTTTTTTTTTTTTTGGTGCAATGCAGTGACTCCTCACTGGATTGGGGTCACCTATGAGCTTCATCTTGAGCAACTCAGTTACTCTTCCTGAGAATGAATGTTTCCTTTTGTAAACAAAAGAGGTTGGATTGATGGCACTATAATCCACCCACCTAAGCTGGTATTTTATTAGAGTATTTCAGAATAATTATCCACAAATTATCATTTGTTAAATCAGGAAGTCTTACAATAAATACACTTCTTCGTTAATGTAGATGATTATACAACTTAGGCAGAGATAATATTACTATAGCAATCAATGTGTGTAAGATGGTAGGTAAGAACTTATATGCCTGAAGCCAGAGATGAGCCTGGGTTCTTACTGGAACCAGTTCCCTTTAGTGCTCTCTGAACTTGTCATCCCAGTCAGGCATCCTGATGATGAATGCCACCAGTACCCCAGGAGATTGCATGAGAATTTGCTAATGGAACAGCACAACCCAAACCTCCACTGATGGAAAAATGACATAACACCAGATCTCCTAGCACCTGCATGACTTAGAGTGTCCTCAAAAAGCAAATTCTCCATCTCTTGGGCTCACTGCTTTCTCACCAATGACAAACAGTTCAAAAATAAGGGGGGGGAAAACTATTAATATGTAGTTTAGAACTCATTCTCAATCCATGAATTCTGGCAGGTGTCCTGCAATGGAGAACAGCACAAAACATCCCCCCAACCCTGGGACACAGAATAGTTCTGATTTTATTATTCAATATTTCTTGGAGAAGACAATGATTTAGTAGTCTACTTGGCTACATAGAGGTGACAACACCATTAATGTTTTCAAAAAATTTACCTCTTCCTTTTGCCTTCATAGAAATAGTCAAAGTCATTAATATAATCAATCATTTTAAGATACCAAAATATATCAAACTGAAAGAAGTCTACTGATACATGATTTCCACAGCGTATAGTAAAGAATGATGAAGAAATCGTCAACATGCAATTTGAAATTGTATTTCACTGTGTTTTAAGTGTCAGTCTCCACAGCAAAGTACTCAAGGGTCATGTTGTAGAGACCAATAAACGCCATGATTTATGATTCTGTTATTTACCGAAAATGGTATCTGATACAATAGCTTTGGAAATAAATGTGCCATGTGCTAGTTAATGTAGCAGTTCGGTTCAAGAGGTCTGAGTGTGTCAGAGGTACTGTCTTCTTATTTTTTTAAATTAATCTCAGAGATAATGTCCCATATCCTCCAATAGCTCTTCCAGGATGAGAGAAAACATAAATAAATCATCAAATGAACTCATTATAAAGAAAGTTGAAATTTCTGACTTATGTGATAAGGATATTAACATTGAGGAGACCAAATCTTTTTGGAAAGCTCTTTGAAAACTTTAAAACTCTTCCCCATCAACTGAAAGGTCAAAGTAATATATATGTTTGCTAGGACTTAAGCATGATGCAATTTGAAATAATAGAAAATCAAATTTCAAAATCAAATTGCCATTTTAAAACAGGAGGCCTAATCTACTCTCAGCATACTATACTAGAGTAGCTATATACAATCCACAATATGCATTTTTTTGAGTCACAGTCTCACCCTGTTGCCTAAGCTAGAGGATAGTGACACAGTCACGGCTCATCACAGCTTCGACCTCCTGGACTCAAGCAACCTTTTCACCTCAGCCTCCAGAGTAGCTTGGACTACAGGTGCAGCTATTTTGTTTTTTTGATATTTTATAGAGACAAAACATGCTGCCCAGACTATGTTGCCTAGGCTTGTCTTGAACTCCTGGGCTCAAGCAATCTTCCCGTCTCAGTCTCCCAAAGTGTAGGATAACAGGCATGAGCCACCATGCCCAGCCCTAAACTTTTGTTTCTAATGGAAGTACTTAGCTTCTATCTTTCTGGAGCCCTCAGATCACTTTAGATTACTAAAAGGGAATCTTAGTGTCTAGAAGGGGGAGAAATGTGATAGCAACTTCATGAGGAGCCTCCATGCCTTCTCAAGTTCAAACTTAGTAGCCTAGGAGGTGGAAATGGCAGTGCAAGAGAAGCACTATCACCAACATGAGCCTGACCCAACATGCTACATGTAAGATATTCAGGGTTTAACACTGCCTCAAGGTCACGTCCATTTCTTGCTGTATGTACAATCCCATGCTGAATCCAATTAGAAACTGGAAATACATAGCAAAGTGGATATCTCTCTGCAAGCGGGACTTTCAGAATATATTCCCCAGTCGAACCCTGATGAGCAATGTGTTCTAATCCACACGAACCAAGGTGCAGACAGAGCGAGTCTTAGGAGAAACTTGTGTTGCTTGGCCTGTGTGGGAACTTGCTACTTGCAGTGTGGCTGGCAGATACTGCACTGGCATCACCCTGAGGTTTGTCAGAAATGCAGAATCCCAGGTCCCACATCAGACCCCACTGAACAGAATCTGCATTTTCAAAAGATTTTTAGATAATCCATAAACACATTTTGGTTTCGAAAACCAATGCTATAGTACACACTAGCTCGACTATGAGAGCAGTAGCCAGCAATGTTCTATTCATAAATTACTTTTAGAGACAACAATCATGCCAGAACAAGTCCCTGAAGTAAGCAATAGATACAAATGAGAACAGAAAATTCAGTTTTTCTTTAACACATACAGAGGATAATAAAATTTACAAAATAAAAGGTAAAGAGACACATGAATTCCTGTGGAGAGCTTTGAAGGTAAGAGCCAGTGTGAGCCAAAGGCTGCTTTCTAGTCCTGATGAATATAGAAAAATGCAGAAGAAGGGATATAGAAGAAGAAAATGCAGCTGACTCTTTAGGCCTCCACTTTCTCCATGAAGTGTTGTTTGGAACCAAATGTAGAGAAGTTATTTAACTTGGAGTGTCTACCACTAGCCCAGGTAAGGAGGTTATTCTGGTTTACTTTTTTGCTTTATCAAATTTTGAAGTATTTAAAGTCTTGTCTAAAGATATTACGGCTTTATCATTTTAATTGATATAATTTACAGTCTCTTCACAAAGAATAAAAACAGCAGCATCAGAAACCTTCAGGCCCATTCAGCATAGGATTGGCAGATCACAGAGGCTTGGGGCACCCAGCGGCACCAAGCAACTCTGTGCCCAACTTCAGTGGCCAGTGCCCCCTTTCACTTGTTTTCACTCCACATTTGAGGCTCAATTCCTTGGAATGACCAACCTCAAAGTTCTCCAGATATACCTTAGCTTTGTCTTCAATTCTGATTCTAAGTCTCTCAGTTTCCACCACTGTTGCTTGGGTGTTAGAAAGAAGCAAACTGCTTTTGAAAAGAAAATCTTGTTGAAACTATGCGTCTGACCTATCACAGAAACAAAGAATTGAATACCACATATTATCACTCATAAGTGGGGTCTGAACATTACTCACAATAGCACATGAGAGGGATTAACAGTCATGGGACACTGCTGGGGAAGGGAAGGGGGCACATATTAACACAGAGGGTACCTGATCCTAAACCAGGGGAGGTGAAGACCAGTTAAAGGCCCAAACTTCACCTGCATGTAGATGACTTATGTAACAAATCCTGACTTGTACCCCACATCTCTACAATAAATTAAAAGCAAAACAAAACTATGGGTCACTCAAACAGAAGGATGCTGATCCTAGGAGAGGTAAGGTACTCGAGACCTAATAGAGTCGACAGGTGGGAGATAGACCCAGCTGTAGAGACAGGTGGAAATGGGGGGGGGGGCATCATTACCAGTGCTTTGTTCTTAGATGTCCATAAGATGCCAGAAAACAGAAATGGGTCAGAAACTTGGCTTTCTCTAACCTGTTATACAATGGAGTCACCTTAGACAAGTTTATAGAAAGTTTAGAAGGCTCTTGGGCAGGTGGGGACATGGGTTTCTGCACTACAAGGAACTGAAATTAAATCAGTCTTTGAGCCTAATTTTTTGTGCTTTTCCCTTGATGCATTTATCATCCAGCTTATAAGAACAAATTTATTTCCTCCGAAAGAACACATACATAAAACAGAAAAAAATTCTATTACTGAACAGTTAAATCTCATTATCAGTTAAAACTAAAAAAAAAGCATTAGAATTTTAGCTAAACAATATCAAAATAATCTGAAATTTTGAATTATAAATAAAAGCAAGAATTCAGACCTAATTATGGATGAGCCTGGAAGAAATAGAAGAGCCCCACAGTATAGACAAAAATAAATCGGGTAATAGTTTAACATTTGTACAATGTTTTATACTTGACCATGCATTGTCAGAGAGATTTCTCAGATGATGCACTCTTGGCCCTGTGGAATAAAGAACAAAGGCAGTCTTAATCTCTCCAAACCTTGATATCTTCATCTATAAAAAAGAGGAGTTAAGTGATTTTTCCAAGATTCACATTCAAAATAAGCCTGAGTAATAGGATGAGATTTCTTTTTAGGGTGAGGTAAATGTTATAAAATTAGACTGTGGTGTGATAGCACAGTTTCATAAATATACTAAAATTCATTAAATTGTATACTTAAATATGCTATGTAAATGATAATTCAATAAAGTCGTTCAGACAAAAATATGCCTGTGGTCAGGAGAAGGCACTTCTGCAACTTTAAAGGGTTCCCTCCAGAAGAGAAAATTCTAATAAACATAAAGCTACAGGGAAGGTAAGGGGAAGCGGGAATTTCTGGACTTAACAAACTGACTTAACCAAAGGAGTCCGTTGTCAGTGAACATAAATTCAAGCATTCTCTCTTGGCTATTCAGACAATTAGAGAAGTGACTAGCTGTTTAGAATTTATAAGAAAGTCTATATTTCTACTATATAATTCTCAAAAGTAAAGATTTGGGTAAGGCTTGCAAATAAGAGCACTCTGGTACCACCTATCATATATCGAAGGCTTGGAGCACACCTAGCCACACGGTCAAGCAAGGGGTTCCTCTGCAAAACTTCAAAAGTTCTGAAAAGGCGAAATGTAACAATGTTTCCCCAGATTGGTTTCAGTAGTAGTTTACCTTTCAAAAAGAATGCTAAAGAGGTCATGTTTTCAATTCCAGCACTTTGTGAGGCTAAAGCATTAGAATTGCTTGAGGTCAAGAATTCCAGACCAGCCTGGGCTATACAACAAGACCCTGTCTCTAGAAGAAACAAAGACAAAAAAACTTTAAAATATCGAGAAGCTGAGGCCGGAGGTTTGCTTGAGTCCAGGAGTTTGAGGCTACCGTGAGCTATGATTCCACAGCTGCACAAATATTCTGAGTGATACGGAGAGATCCTGTCTCTGAAAAAATAAACAAATACAAATGCTTAAAAGGATGTGATGGTTTCCTCAAACACTGAATATTTGACAGGGGTGGGGGAGGCATACTTGGTGCTGGTCCAAATTACAGCTTTAAGATCAATGAAAACAAATCATAGGGAGGCACAAAGTAAGGCAGTCAGAGTATTATAATATTTGTACAAACTAGGGAAAGCAGTAGCAAATAACCTCCTGCCAGGATGCTTTCCAATTTTGAGACTCTGTTGATACAGGCTGGGGACCCCAAAGTTGAGGTCATGCCAGAGTCACCAAGAAAAAGGATGCAGGTGAACCCCCAAATTACTACTCAACCTGAGAGGTCAAATGGGTTTCTGGCTTCACACAAGAAGGAATTCAAGCACAAGCCATAAGTAGGAGACGAAAAGTAAGTTTATTAAAGAAATGGACTCATAGGCAGAGCAGTCCACGTGCATCTCTGAAGTTTCAGCTGGAAAAGAAAAGTAAGTTTATAGAGCAGCCTGAGCTGGTCTATGGGAAAAACAACAGCCATAATACATCAGTGGAGTTTTATTTTTATAGTTATCTCTTGATTATATGCTAAGCAAGAGGTGAATTATTCATGGGTTTTCTGGGAAAGGGGCAGGGAGTTCCTGGAATCAAAAGGTCCTCCACTTTTTATACCTTATAAGGCAACTATCAGGAGTTACCATGGAAATTGTAAACCATCATAGCACTGATGGGAGAGTCTTTAAGCATGCTCATTATAATGTGTTATAATTAGCATATAACAAGCAAAAAGGATGAGCAGAGATCACCATCTTGGTCTTAAGTTGGTGTTGGCTGGCTTTGGCCAGTCACCACATCCGATATTGTCAGTAAGGTATGAGCCTTATCACTTTCACTTTGTGAAACTAATCTTGCCAGACTCCAATCTCACTATGATACTTTAATCGTAGCTTATAGAAACATGAAGACACAATGAATCTCAATTTTAAGAGTTATTTTTGCATCTCTTAGTTCACATTTTAAAAAATGTATATGTTAGAAACTAAAAAGAACCATAGTGTTTAATTGCAACCCATTATTAGAAGACGACAAATGGATCACAACTCCCAACCACAGTCCTGCATAGAAAAAAAAAAGAGATCTCAATCCTTGGTACCAGCTAACAATAATAGGGCTTTCAATAGACATTAAGATGTTCAAAAGCTACACTGACGAGGTTAACATTCATCTTTTTTCAGGCTATTCCAGAGGTTGACTATTTTTCTTGAGTTAGGATAGTTGCCCTGGCTTATTAGTGTTAACGGGGAAGTCGAAGAAATTACAAGGTGAATGGAGCTCTAACTGCTCGACTATTCCTCCCTGCAAAATACGTGTGTGTGTGTGTGTGTGTGTGTGTGTGTGTGTGTATGAGTGTGTGTGTGTGCAATTTCAAAAGTTTAATTTTCTTCCCCTTAAGAAAAATGAGAGTACAACTCCTTAGAGAGTATTGAGTTTGAGAAATTTCAATATGAGGAAGATTGCCCCTATTTCAATCCTCATTTTTTCCCCTTTCAAGTTCACCCTATTATTCTCAACAACCCACTTCTCTACCTCCATTGCTTTCCTCTTACAAATAGCTCTGTAGGAAATGTTGCAATTTTTAGTATCTCTAAATCCTTCTAAGCACCAAATTCAAAGAGCTATTTTGGCAGCTGAAATGTAATAGGAAAGAATTTGGATCCAGGCTGGGGAGGATTCAGCCTTTTGCAGAGGAGTCCTTCAACTACAGTGCAGCTCCAGCAGCACCTCTTTCTGAAGCTCTCACTCCCTGGGTCTCTCTGATCTCCCCCTCTCAGCTGATGTCAGGTCACTTCCTACCCGCATCCTTTGCATTGGTACCTGCCCATTTTATTTGAGTGTGGATGTATCTGGATGTTACAGCAGTTTTATCCAAAAGATTTTGAAAACAAAATATTTTCTGCCCTGAACTTTTTTTGCTGGTAAAACTTACAGGAACTGATATGAATCCATTGATACTTGAATTTATTTTATTTTACTTAGTATGAGTATTTTTTTCTTTTGCAAAAATTACAGTGGGTTTGTTGATGGAATGGTGCTCCAAACACCACTGGGGATTATTAGCTAATATACAATGAAAATACTTTGTGTTATTTTCTTAAATTCTGAATTCCTAATTTAAGGTAAGTGGTTCTGAACTTGTATCCGCATGGGCTATACAGCACCTAGCTTGGTATTATAACCTTAATAAGTACTGAATGAGGTAGGGTAGTCAGGGTAGGTCAGACATAAATAGATATATGTCTTATAAACAGTTTTTAGTAAAAAAGCATCCAGACATCTTGTTGGCAGGCCAAAGTGTCCTGCAGGCTGGAATGTGAATTCAATGTAGATTCCCAATCTACCACACCACCTCAGCTCACCAAAGGAAAACTCCGTCAAGGTGGTTTCCAGACCAGGAATCAAAAGCCAAAGAAGTGATAATAGCCTGCCTTTTAGTCCATATGCTTGTATATTCACAGGTCAAAGAAGTCTCCTGTCAAAGGCAATCTGTGTGTTCTGGAAAAGCCCATCCCCTTCGCCTATCAGAGGTGAAACCACAGCAAGTTCTCTGGAGTAGCAGTTACCTGTATTCCATCCTCATCAGCATATCAATAGCTAGGTGGCTCTATCTACTTTTTTGAAAAAGTAGAAAATGTGGTCTTTCTCCAAAAGACACCCATGCCGAGATGCATTCTTCTATATTTCTCCTCTTTTATTTCTCTAATAAACTCTGTTTTAAAACTTTGCTGACCACTCTAAAATTCATTTCAGGGTCAAATAAAAAAAAATCCCACAAGTTTTGTTCTGTACTCCACCTGGTGCCACTGAATGGATACCTACTGCACCAAATATACTAAAAGTGGTACCTCATCCAAAGAGGAAAAGACATAACAGAAAAATTATTTTAAAATAGGTGTCAAAACATAACAGTGTTGAAACCAAATTGGTGACAGTAATGTGACACCGCATGTATTTCTTTCTTTCTGTATTCTTTCTTATTCAGGGGTTTCTTTTTACCTCGATTTATGAATTTAAATGTTACAATGTTGCCACCGTAAGCCAGATTGACACAGGTATCATTCTGTTTACAGCATGACAATCAACACAGAACTTTTTCAATAATCTGTTACACTGCTTAAATTCCTTACCAATTTGTACTATCTTTGCTTTGAAATCGTTTTCAATGACAAACTCTGTGAGAGACAGAGGGAGAGGGAGGGAGACAGAAGGAAGGAGGGGGAGAGAGGGAGACAGAGAAGGAAGGAGGGGGAGAGAGGGAGACAGAGAAGGAAGGAGGGGGAAGAGAGGGAGAAGAGAGAGAAAAGAGGGGTAGAGAGGGGAGGGGAAAGGAGAATGGAAGAGGAGAGGGGAGAAGAGAAAGGAGTGGGGGAAGGGGGAGGAGGGGAAAGAGGGGAGGAGAAAGGAGGGGGGATAGGAAGAGAGAAGCTTTTTAAATTTATTTTGTATTTATATTAATTTTTTTAAAGATGGGGGTTAAAGATTCAGAATTAGGCATACATGTGGACACTGTACAGGTAAAGTTTGGGCCTCCCTTTGGTTCCCAATTTGTCTGGTTTGAGATCAGGTACTCCTCAAGGAAATCATATTCTAAGTATTCCCTGCCCCACATTAATTCATTCCATCTAGCTCCATCTAGTTTTAGGAGAGCACCTAGCAGGGATACAGAACATGAGAAAGACAAGATCGCTAAGAGCGAGGCTTACATCCTAGCTGTAAAGACAGATAATTCAATCCAACCAGTAAATAGCTAATATGATTTCAAGTAAAGGATAGTGTGCTGCTTAGTAGGTGACTGTGGAGGGGTCATGATATGAGGCAAGGGCACAGAGTGTGGAGAATGATTTGAGCATGACGATCTAGGGGTAGAAGACTCCAGAAAGAGAGAGCCAATAGCTGGGGGAAGAGAGTTCTGGGTAGAAGGAACAGCAGGTGCAAAGGAGCTGGGCCTTACAAGGTTTGATGTGTTCCAGGCACCCCTGCAAGGCCAGGGGGTCAGGTGTTATGACGCTGCAGCTGTCAGGCAGTATCATAACAAGAAACACAGGCTTTATCCCAGCATGATAAGACACTATTAAGTGAAGTAAACTGACCTGAGTCTCAAAGATCACTTTGGAAACATGATCTGTTTATGACATAATGTGGAAGCAAGCAAGGAGGCCATGTAGGTATCTATTTTTGTCCAAGTAGGAGGGGATGATAGCCCTAACTAACCCGGAGCCCCTGCATGAGAGGAAATGTGGTCAGATTTGGGATGCATTTGAAGCAGAGGTACTTGTGGATGGAGTGATTGGCTGTAATCTGTGAAGGAAGGAAGGAACTCAGAATCACTCTCAGTTTCAGAGCTTGAATATCAGGATGAACAATAGTTCCACGCACTAAGATCAGAAAGCCTAGGGAAATAGAAGCAGAAGAGGTGAATCAAAAGTTCTGTTTGGCTCTGCTGATTCTGACAACCCATTAGGCATGTGAGAGGCAGAATCCAGTAGAGAGTTTAGAATAAAAGCCTGAAGCTCAGAGGCTGGGGCATACATTGTATACATTTGAGAATCTTCAGAAAATAGATTCTGCTTAAGGCCATGTAGATGAATGAATGAGACCATCTAGGAAAAGTCAGAAGGATGATGCTGAGTCCTGGCCAGGAGATGTAGCCAGGATAGGATACAGAAAATGAGCCACCCGAAATGAAGAAATGTAACTCAGAAGCTAAGTTTTAAAAAGTGGTCAAAAAAAGAGAGTTAGCCAGGCACAGTGGCCTCACAGCTGCATTCCCAGCACTTTGGGAAGCTGAGGCAGGAAGATTGCTTGAGCCCAGGAGTTGGAGACTAGCCTGGGCAATTTAATAAAAGCTCATCTCCATAGAAAATGTTTTAAAAATGAAATTAAAAAATAATAAAATAAGAATAAAACAGAGAGAGTCAATAATCGTGTGAGGTACTGCCACTAGGTCATGCAGGGGGGTAAAAATGTACATCTTCCACTCTTGGTTCCTTGGTGGGGTACCAATGAAATTGATAAGACAGAATGACAGAAGAAGTATATAGATTTATTACATGCAGTGGGGCACTGCATAAAAGCAAAGTGAATACCCCCAAATCCAGTGAGATCTAGAAGTTTAGATACCCTCTTCACAGGGAAGAAAGGAAGGGGGATTTTGGCAATTTAGGAGAGAGTAAATAATTTCTGGGAAGTAAATGATTTATGAGACAGATGAATGGGCCCTCAGAAGAATAGGTGACAGCCTGAAACAAAGCCTGTCTGGGTGAAATGTCAATTATAATCTTCTCTGCTGTGGTATGAGCCAATCTTCTCTGGTTGATGAGATTCTCGGGGAGGGAATTCATGAGAATTGTGTGAATATGTCTGACAGATAAGGAGAGATAAGAAAGCTCCTTCCTGCATTTGCTGACCCCAAGTAACCTCAGTTTAAAGTCCAAAGCAGTATATTTGGGGGTTCCATTTCCTGAACTCCTTCAGCCAACTTAAGTGAGACTTGATCTTTAGATATGACTGGAGGAAGGCTATTTGATGTAGACAGATAACACATCCATGGAGTGTTAAGAACCAAAGTCTGGTAAGATAAAATTTTAAGGGGGGCGGACGGAGGGGTAAGAAATAACATCATCTTACTATTAAGTCACATAAGGGAAAAATTGGTAGCTGCAGTGGCAGAGAGCATCAGGGAAGTTGTTTCTTGAATTTTAAATATTATTTTGCTTGTTTTTTAAAGATAGAAACACAAAAGAGTATGTTTGTCCCAATGATGGAAGCAACCCAGCATAGGGGACACTGGGTGCTCTTGAATGACCAAGCAGTGGCTCTGCCCTGGAACAATACTGACTCCCTGCTTGGGCTGATTTTCTGCGGGAGCTGGTAAAAGTAACCTCACGCCTATCCTCCTGCCCAGAGGAGAGCCTCTGCACTACTGCCACTCAAGACTCAAAATCATCTGAGATCTCTAAGTAAAACACTTTGGAAAGAAATAAGGAATGGAAGCAACAACAAAACAGAATACATTTTTGATCTGCTTACCAATTCATGTACAATCTTTGTGAAGTAAATTTAATGGGACCATATCTTCGTTCACAAAAAAAAAAAACTGAACTAGTTAATTATTCATTTTATGCCAGTGTTTATTAAAAAAATCCTAATGAAATTCTTGAAGATGGTAGTTTTTGAGTTCATTTAAAATATGTTGAAATGATAAAAGAAAAATACACACCACGTTCTTAGCAAAAGATCTGCATAAAATGAGATCTCTCTGCAATAAGCTCTGTTCTTAAATAGGTGTTTTTATGTTTATTAAAAGGGGATATGGGCAAAAGAGAAGCTTTTCAGTTGCTACCTTTCATTATCTTAAAGCCCCTGGATTTTAAAGATGACTAGGTAAATAATTTTTTGATGACCATAGGCAAGACATGTATCTTTCTTGTTTCATAAATCTGTTTAGTGGACCTTTGGCAGTAAATAGTGAGGCTAGTTTCTTTCACCTGAGCACCAAGTCCACTTCAGGTAGAACAATACTGCATTCTGGAGCTAGATGTTAGTGTTTTGTGGACTATCGGACATTTTATGCATAATATTGTCTTTATAACCATCACACCTAGGATAAATAATATCGTTTACTGAAAATTTCCTTTACTAGTACAACTTCTAATTCTTTTTATTTTGTCTTTAAAAACATTTGTTAAATTTAAGGGGTACAAGTGCAGTTTTGTTACATAGATATATTGAGGAGCAGTGATGTCTAGGCTTTTAGTGTAACCCTCACCCGAATAATGTACGTTGTACCCATTAAGTAATTTATCATCCCTCACCCTCCTCCCACCCTTTATGATAGTGTTAATGATACTTCCTTTAGATTTGCTAGATGGATTAAAAGCAGTAATGGAGGTGTGGTCAGCAGCCTCTTTCAAAAGAAATACAGTACTGTAAACCCAAAAAGGCTATTTGAGCAAAATCAAGTGAGCAGGGAAAAAGGAGAGTCAGTATATACTTACATATGTGTCTGTACCCACATTTAAGAGTTTGTGAGAATTTACTCAAGCTCTGTTCCTTAATTGTGCGCCCACAGAAATTTTCTGATTACCATCCCGTTATACTTCCAGTAGGTATGTGTTGATACTCTGCTATCTGTATTTTTTATCTAGCTTTATAAGTGAGTAGTATTAAAATAACCAGACACTGAATCTGTCACTATTTCCAGGCTTTTGTTCTTAACAAGCTGTAGTCTGAATTTTTCTCTTTGAGCCCAATAACTCTACTTTTTAAAATTAAGTCTGTTGTTTCATTCTCTGTGGAGTAAACAAATGTTTCTCAGTCCTTCACAGTATGTGTTGCCAGAAACATCGACTGTTAAATTAGAAACTTCCAAGATTCTTTATAATTCTAACTCCCAGTGGGTGCATTGAATCCATTCTACAATACTGTGCATAGTGGTGATGCACTAAATTTATAAGCAGTTCTGTGTTTTGAATTTTGTTGTCTCATGTCAAATCATTTTTAAAATTTTGTACCAATGTATCCATTTTTGTTGCCTCCTTTCTATTAAGTAAAAACTTGTCAGTCTGCAATTTCAATCCAGGAATCTGGATCTCTTAAAATCACATAAAATAAACCTATTTCTGTTTCCATGAAAGTCCTGCAGGTATTTATAAACACTTGTCATACTCTCCATCCCATGTCTCTGCTTTCCTAGTATATTCATTAGGATTTTCCAGAGAAACAGAATCAATAGGATGTGTATACATATAGAAAGAGGTTTATATTAAACAATTGGCCCGGCCCATGTGATTACGGTAGCTGGCAAGTTCAAAATCTCCAGGGTGGACCAGCAGGCTGAAGACCCAGAGAAAAGCTGCTTCTGCAGCTCAAGTCCAAAGGCTATCTGCTACATAATTCCCTCTTGCTCCCTGGTCTTTTGTGCTATTCAGTCTTTTGTGCTATTCAGATCTTCAACTGACTGGTCAAGGCCCACTATACTAAGGAACATAATCTGTTTTACCTGAAGTCCACCAATTTAAATGACAGTCTCATCCACAAACACCCTCACAGAGACAACCAGAATGATATCTGATCACATATCTGTACACCACAGCCCAGCAAAGTTGACATATAAAGTTAACTATCACACCTAGGATTAATAATATCATTTACTGAAAATTTCCTTTACTAATGCAACTTCTAATTTTTTTTATTTTGTCTTTAAAAACATTTGTTAAATTTAAGGGGTATAAGTGCAGTTTTGTTACATGGATATATTGAGGAGCGGTGAAGTCTAGACTTTTAGTATAACTCTCACCCGGATAGTGTATATTGTACCCATTAAGTAATTTATCATCCCTCACCCTCCTCCCACCCTCCCACCCTTCAGAGTCTTCAACAACTATTATTTCATACTCTATAGCCATGTATATACATTATTTAGCTCCCATTTATAAGTGAGAATGTCAGTACTTGTCTTTCTGTGTCTGAGTTTTTTAACTTAAGATAATGGCCTCCAGTTTCATCCATATTGCTGCAAATTACAAGATTTCATTCTTTTTATGGTTGAATAGTATTTCATTGTATAGATATTCCTTTATTCAATCCTCCACTGATGGATATGATATGGATTGACATGGTTGATTCCATATCTTTGCTATTGTCTAAAGTACTGTGATAAACATATGAGAACAGGTATCTTTTTTATATAATTATTTCCTTTGTTTTGGGTAGACACCCTGCAGTGAGATTGATGAGTCAAATGGTGGTTCTGCCTTTAGTTCTTTGAGAAATCCCTATACTGTTTTCCATAGAAGTTGTACTAAGCTACATTCCCATTGAAAAGACAGACCGAGAGTGGGAAGTCATTTTTCATCTTGTTCTTAAACCCTGACACAATGATGAGAAAGTAGAAGCTATGCTTTTGGAGAAATGCACACTTTAGGTATAAATAACTTTACCAACTTTGTCTTTTCAGAAACAGACTCTCAGGTATCAGAGGTATCTCATAGTGGCAATCAAGGTTGCCTAAAGTAAAGGGAATTTACAAGGCCTAAGACATCATGCATTGGGCAAAGATTGTAAAAGTCATGAAACTTGTAATTACAAAAGTTATAACCGCTCTGAGGGAGAGCAGGTGGGGATTCGATCTTCCAGTAAAGTGGGCACTATCTACAGGGAAGCCAAGGATCTCCCGAAGCTACCCACTGGGAATGCCTAGGAGTTACGGGGAGGTACACCCTCCATTAGGTCTAAGGAATGTCGTTTGGGAAGGTGCAGGAGAATTAGAATTCTTGACGCACCCTTCTCTAGGGGCTGTGATAATGTGGGTGGACATTAATGGGTCTCTGTGTCACAGAATCTCCAAGACATCCACAGGTGGGCAACAAGGAAGTCACAGCAGTCACGGAAGTCACGTGCATCATCTCCAAGAAAAGGATTTAAGCCAGAACTCTGGGGAGCTACGATGCCACACTCACCTAGAGTGTAGGCCCACTCCCTGTCTGTGGGGGGTGAACTTTTCTTAAATAAATCTTTTCTTCTCTCACCTCTGAGTGTCGCAATTTTCTGCAATTTACTCGGATCTCTGGGTTCCCAGCCCGGCACCTCCAGCTTGCCGGCCCGGCGGTTGCTGCACCCCTTGTTCTATCCATTCTCCACCCTCACCCTGTCCATTTGTACCCTAACACTCACCAACAATGTACAAGTGTTCCCCTTTCTCAGCATTCTTGTCAACATCTGTTCTTCTGAAGACTTTATCTTGGGTAAGTGCCAGTTTATCTGTCCCTCTTTATAGCTGGTACCCAGAACTGAAAATCTAACTGCAATTTGACCAGCACAAAAGGCATCGGAATGCTTAGCTCTTAAATATTAGCTTTGTCTTAGCTGATAGTATTTGACATTATTTTAGCAAAAGTCTGCAATATTTGTCTTCTACCTTGATACAGATTTCTTCATAAAAGCTGGGTTCAAAGGCCTTTTAGTGCTCTTAAAATAAATTTCACTGATAAAGAAAAATACATGTATGACACTTCTATTTGTCTCCTTAGTTTATTTTTTCCTACTTTTATGTATTATAAATCCTGCCACCCACCCTTCACTGTTGCTGTTCTTTCAATAGAGCAATGAGGGAAAGTGCTCCACTATTATTAGCACTTTCTAAGTTCTTTGGAATTTGTTCCAGGGATCAAATCACAATTCAGTGTCCACTTTTCAAAGCTATGCTGCTCCCAGGTACTTCTTATTTTCCAGTACCTTATAAACATATCATGCCTTTCCTTGGTGACATATCTTATATTTCTTAAATTCATAAATTATGGATACCCAATTTTCATTTTAAATTTTATTTATATTATTCTCTATGTAAATTCTTCACTATAGTAGCAAATTGCCAATATACAGTTGTTTTATTCCCTTTAAGAAATATTCTTATTTATGATATTTTTTATTTTGCCTTGGATTGCCAATTTAGGAAAATCAACTTTCTCCTATTTTTGTATCATTTACATACCTACCACCTTCAAAGCATCACTGTTGTTTGTAAAAAGACAAAAACAAAAACAAAACAAACACATACACATATCCAAACTAGTTTGCAATGCCTATGTTGAAATAATTACAATCTAAATCTGCTTTTGTTGGGAGTCAGAAAATGGTACCCCAAACTGAAGGCCCAGAAGCAGTCTCAGAAATAATACAGAATAAAATGATAGACATGGTACTCAGAAAGGTGGGAAGACTAGATCAAACGGTAGTAGGGGGTTGGGAGGTGGGTGAGGGATGAGAAGTTATCTAATGGGTACAATGTGCACTATTCAGGTGACAGTTACACTAAAAGTCAAAACTTATCACTATGCAATATATCAGTGTAACAAAATTGCACTTATATCCCATAAATCTATAAAAATTTTCAAAAGAAAAAATAGTTTCTCTCTGACCTTCTCCTGCCCTCTTGTCTCTGTCCCCTCATTCTCCTAAGGCTAGCTGTAGGATCTAGAATCCCTCTTCCCCAAGACAGGTCATAGAACTGGACCATCTTTGCCAAAGTCATCCATAAAATCTGAAAATAGGACTTTAACGTCCCCTCCACATTTCTGTGCAAAAACTGCACCCCTCCTCAACAAAAATACTATGACCTACCTTGCTTGATTGTACATCATAAGACACTGATCTCACAGAGGAACTTGCCCCACACCCAGAAGGAAGGAATTCTGCACAGAGAGGTCAAGAAGATTCAAAACAGACAGGCCTTTCTGGGTTTCCCCATTCAGTCAATTAGCATTAGATCCTACCCTTTTTGACCAATCACATTTTTACATGGCCGTCCATACTTTGTTGAACCTATGCATAAAAATGGATAGTTTCCCCTGTATCTTTGGGTCTTTATTATGAAAGCTCCAGTGTAAAACTATGATCAACAAGCTTGTATGCCTTTTCTATGATTAATCTTTTCGTCAGTTGATTTTCAGTGAATCTTCAGAGGGTGAAAGGGAAGTTCTCCCTTGGCCTCTACACTTTTTTTGCAGGATACATCAGTCTTGTAATTAAGTATTTAGTTACTTAATCCACTGTGTACTATCCATTTCTGCCTCTAGACTGTAAGCCCCAAGAGGGAAAGGTAGGACTATATTTTATACACTGGAGTATCACAGTGCCTGCATATGAGATTCTTAATAAATAGTGAACATACACTCCCCACTACTAATCCAATCATTCAAATGATTAGGGTGAGATTGAAAATGCTCACTGTTACCACTATAGCCCCTCTGCTAGCCCCATCAAGCCTTTGAAGGAGATGGTTAGCAATGGAGAAATGCAGTTTTGACCTCTCTCCTTCTCTTAGTCTACAATGATGAGGGTGCTGAGAATAAACAAATTACCCCAAGTGTAAGAAACTTAAAGATCATGGTACAGAATCAAAGAATAACTTCATATCAGTTCTCTAGTTAGCAAAATATTTTCCCACCTACTTCTTTGTGTAGGTAGCACAGACACAGGGATCCCTCTGCTTGCCACAGATATGAAGATGGCAATTCCAGAAAAATCACAGAAAGCCCATTTGCTCAAAGTCCCCTCCCCACTTCAGTAGGAGGCGGGCCACTGTTGTTGATATCTCCTGTCATACAGAAAGAGTATGCAATACTGAACTTTTTTTCAGCAATAGCAACAAAACCCTTAAGCATGGAATGTCCATTCAACAACTAAAGAGTCAAAAGATGATGTGGTGAAAGGGTAATAAAATAAAATAAAAAGCAAAGTCATAAGTAGGGTCCACAGAATTGAAATACTGGACAACCTTCCAAATACCATTCATGTGGCCTGCCAATATGGTATTAATAAGATTCCATTGAACAATTGCATACTAACATGTAGTAAAGAGAATCTTTGTCTGAAAAACCTAATGCTCAATTTCTTCTCTTAAAATGACAGGGTTACACACATCTGAATTGGATACTGGTTTTCTACCTACTTAATCTAGGTGACGCTGGGCAAACCCTCAATTCTTTGAGACTCATTTGAAAACTAAAAGTAATAGTACCTTCATCTGTGGTTGTTAAGGGGGGTTAGTAAGATGAAACATGCAAAGTGCTAACCTCATTGCTTGCTACCTGCTAAGCAAGGAATAAGTTACAAGTTCTTGGAAGTAAGGTCCCTGACTAGCACAGTCTTTGGGCCTGATTGCTTTGTTTGTCCAGATCCCCCATAGCCTCTTCTTAAGCATGCCTGCATTCCACATCCTGCTTTAGCCAAAGGCTTCTAATCCAAGACATGAAAGTCCCTGCTCTAAGTACTTGGCTGCCTTTTTTTCCCCCTTGCTCTTAAATTCTTGGAAGAAGGAATGGTTCCATCAATCACTGGTGTCTTTGGCAGCTTCCTGATCCTCAATTTTGGCTAAATTGTGTCAACATCTCAAGCACTCAGCATCTGTAAAGCTGGGACAGGCTCCAGTCCCTCTTGGTGGTGTCTGTGGTGTTGTTGGCTGTTGTAAAGATTACTCATTTGAATACCCTGGCTTTTAAGGACAAAAACAAACTAAAAATAAGAGACTTAATTCTCCCCATTGAAAATAAGGAAAAAGTGCCCATCTTCTCCTTTTCCTTGGAGTTTTGCCTTAGAAAACTTGCAATTATAAATCCTTTTCCATCTCTTGGAACTTGTGAAGATTAGATAGGTAACTCCTTTTTTGTCGTTAAAGCTTTATGACCTAGGAATATCTTTCCCCAGGACCTGACAACCATCTTTTTGAAATACAAACACCAAGGGAGAGAGCAACCCTGTCTCCCAGTTTCTGGAGTCTAATACTGGTGAACACCTTGCTCTAATATGCAAAACTACACCCTGTGGTAAAAATATGAGAGTTTGTTTTTCCTCTGGATAAACCAATAAGCAGCTCACACAGATGGTTATCCCAATTACCAGGTAAAGTTAGGATGAGGTATGTTTGACAAATGATGCTGTCAGGTCTTCTTACTTGAGGCTGAATTACTGTTTATCTTGAAAGCACGTATTTAATGGTATGCATCTGCATGTCTCTATAAGAGATTTCTTTCTGCCTTTGTACGTTTTTAGCATATGTCTGTGATGTGTATCACATTCTGATTTAATGCTTATTCCAATTTTTTTTTAAGTATACTTTTTCTCTACTACCTTTGTGGAGAGGAATTCTGGGCTGAGAGAAGATTTTGTTTTCAGTTATATATCCCCAATAGGCTTTACTGTAAAGATTCTACATGGAGAGTTCCAGTAGGCATGCAAATGGCATTCTTGCTACAATTCATCTGTAGCAGAAGTTGAACATGTTTTCCCTCATTTGTATTGAATATCAAGGAGCTCAAGAAAGAAATAAGGTAAGAAATACAGGTTGAAGTTGTCAGAAAACTTCCAGGATACGATGCATTTGTGAGAAGACCCTGTAACAACCTGAATTAACCTAAATAAAGCAATCTGCAAAAAGTCAGAAGCTTTATTCTTCAAGCTTCTGCACTGCTGAAGAGTTTCTTGGTCATACAGAAAGAAGGGTCTGCCTTCTCCTGTTTGATCTGAAGGCGTAACCCTACTGAACAGCAATGCCATTCCTGTTCTTGCTCCAGCTTGCCCTGGTAGAAGTTGACATCATTGTCGGCAAGAGAAAGTTTCTTCATTATCACCAGTTGATCTGACATTGTAATAACTCTTTCTCCTCTCCTTCCTCTTCTTTGCTTTATGAAGGACAATTTCTCCTTCTAACTAAACTGCAGGGACCATCTTAGATCCTGTACCTACCCATTATAGTGGTCTGAAAAAAGAGGGTTTCAACCTTTGCAAAGGCCTTTGTATTGCACTATATTGACTTGTCACCTCTTCTTCATCTTTTAAATTTGGCACTGAATCCATTTTCAAGGAGCTAATTTCCATGAAAAATTCCACTTGCCCTGTATTTGCAGGGTGGTCCTAAAACATTTCTAAGCACTTTGAATAGTTTGGATCACACAGAAGCTTTAGGAATGCATTAACTGTCATTAGCATTGTTAATGTAACAGGGAATTTTTTAATTTGCATAAGAGCATTTTAACATTATCTCCTTTATATGTATTGAAGAAGACAAAGAAAAGCTTTTGTGGTTGGCTTTAGAATTCGGAGTCTTATCTGCAGTAATTAACATTTCCTAGATGTCTTTAAAAATGAACTATTTTAAATAATCATAGCCAAAAATAAACTTTAAGGAAAAATAAGAAAATATCCAATTCTTCCTTACGAACAAAATTCTAAAATGGAAGATGCCTCTTTGACCTTAATTCTAGCCATGTAAGCACTATATAGTGAATAAAATTTAAAATGGAATGGTTACAATAAGAAAGCAAAATTATTGTGGATTCATAGCTCATTGACCTCTTTGCTACCAAAAAGCATGCTACAGATAAGGTCGAAAAGAAAAGTCCTAACACCTTCAGAATTTGAGGGCTGGTATAGTTTGCATGTTTGTCTTTCCAAACCTCATGTTGAAATGTGATCACTAATGTTGAAGGTGGAAATTGACAAGAGTAATAGCGGTAGAACCCTTGTGAATGGCTTGGTAATGAGTAAGTTCTCACCCTGTTAGTTCCCTCAAGAACTGGCTGTTAAAAAGAGCCTGGCACCTCTCCTCTCTCTTGCCACGTGATATGCCAGTTCTCCTTTGTTTTCCACTATGAATGGAAGCCTCCTAAGGCCCTCACCAGAAGCAGACTCTGGTGCCAGGCTTCTCGTAAATCCTGCAGAACCATGAGCCAATTAAACGACTTTTCTTTATAAACTATGCAGCATCAGCTATGCTTTACAGTACCACAAACAGACTAAGATAGAAAATTGGTACTGAGGAGTGGGGTGTTGCTATAAAGATACCTGAAAATGGAGAAGCAGCATTGAAATTGGGTAACGGGTCTTCGAACAGTTTGGAGGCCTCAGAAGAAGACAAAAAATGAGGGAAAGTAATGATCCATGATGGGGTGGAAACTTTAAAAAACAAAAACAAAAAGGTCTTCAACTATCTTAATGTGAATGATGAAAAATTCAACTTCCTAAGTATTAATATGCACATAAACATACACCTGTACATGTCTGTGTCTTCACACTCACACATACACTCAAAAGGAGTAGTGGGCTTGAATGATTTCGGAGCACTCAATTTTAATTAATCCTTGAGCATTTTGAGCATAGCACATTTCTCAGAGCTAAGCAGCAGCGAGGGATCAAATTATATTAAACTGTTGTGTTTTGCAAGCAGCTATTTGCAAGGTCCTTGGAGAACTTAAATGATATGCAAAATCCAAGACTAAGATGGATCAGTTTTTCAAGCAAGTCTACAAATTAAAGCAGCATTTCCCATCATTCTGGCCAAGCTGACCAGGGGAAAACACATTTCAGGAGAAAATAAAGCAAACAACAAAATGTAGACAAGAGAGGAGACCCATTGCATTTCTCTGTTAGCTATCCTTCTGGCTCTCTTTCGTGCCAATGAATGATTTCCTTTAGCCTGACATTATGGCTGGATGGTAAGATTAGAAGTGACCAAACTGTCTCAGGAGCTGGTCTTGGCTTTCTCAAGCAGTAGCATGTAGTTTCCCATTGTAAAGATAACAGCAGACACTTACCCACAAACCTGGGTAAGAATATATGTTTGGTTTAGGGTAGTCAGAGAAGCAGCAGCAGGAGAAGGAGAAAGAGAAGAAAAAGAAGGTGAAGAGGAGGAGAAGGAAGAAGAGGAGGAAGGGGGGGGAAGCAGCAGCAGCTATAGGAGGGTTTTTGTTTTTCATTCGCCCTTGGCCCTTGATTTGGTGTGCATCTGTACATTTCTATACGGTAATGGAAGTTGAGTGTCTTTGTCTCTCACCTTTCCTTTTTTGTAAACAGTGAATAGTATAGCACTATTCCATAAAACCAACTATTCAGAATGCAAGGAGCTACTTTATTAGAGTGAAAGATATCTGAGTAAAATACACACCAACCAAACACAAAAAATATAGCTATACTTTTATAGGTGACCATATAAGCTTTATCATTGCTCTAAGTCAGACAAGACCTTAGATTCCAGTAGAAATGAGGCTGGTTGTAAACACTTGTGTTTTCTTACAGTCACTGTTTGCCAGTCCACACTGTTCATGTCGATAGGCCTTTGATATCCACAAATGGAGATAGCCACTGTCCTTCCTCCTGTGGCCAGTGATTAATATTTCCCAAAAGTTTTATATTAGTATCTTCCAGCCCACTTCAGTCTTTTTTTATACATAACAATTGTACGTATTTATGGGGGTAGCTGTGATATCTTAATACATGTGTACAACGTATAATGATAAAATCAAGATATGTAGCATACTCATCACCTCAAATATTTATCAATTCTTTGTGTTGCAGACATTTCAAATCTTCTCTTCCAGCTGCTTGAAATGTACAATATTGTTAAATGTAGTCATTTTACTATCAAACGTTAGGACTTATACTTCTATCTAATTGATGTTTTTACCCATTAAACGATCTCTTGATACATTCATTCTATTCTCTCATGGTCTTAACTTCGCATCCTCCTGGTATTTGTCTTGGCATTATGACTCTTTTTTTTTTGAGTTTTAGTCTCACTCTGTTGCCCAGGCTGGAGTGTAGTGGCAAGCTCATGGTGATCCTTCCACCTCAGCCTTCCAAGTAGCTGAAACTACAGGCACACACCACCACGCCCAGCTAATTTTTTTATTTATTGTAGAGATGAGGTCTCACCAAGTGGCCCAGGCTGGTCTCAAACCCCTGGACTCAAGCAATCCTCTCACCTAGGCGGCATAATTTCTTTTTTATCATTGCTCCTTGCCCACCCAGTTTTTCCAAATGGTCCATTTCCTCATTCTATACTGCTGTTTACTTTCAGTTCACCAGTGACTCAAACAAAGTGGCATTTATTGGCAAGGATGTGGAGAAAGGGAAAATGCTTGTACATTGCTGGTGGGAATATAAATTAGTACAGCCACTATAAAAAGCAGTATGAAGGTTTCTAAAAAAAAAAAACCCTAAAAAATAGAACTATCAAATGATCAATGCTACTGCAGTGAATACATCCAAAGTAAATTAAAATAGCATATTAGGAGATATCTGCACTCCCATGTTTACTGGAGCACTGTTCATGAGAGCCAAGATATGGAATCAACCTAAGTGTGTATCAATGGATGAATGGATAAAGAAAATGTGGTAAATATACACAATGAAATATTATTCAGCAATAAAATGAATAAAATCCTATTGTTTGCAACAACATGGATGTAACTGCAGGATATCATTACGTGAAATAAGCCAGACATAATAAGACAAGTGCCACATGTTCTCACTCATATGTGGGAGCTTGAAAAAAAATGATCTCATAGAGATAGAGGGTAGAATGATAGGTTACCAGAAACTAGGAAAAGTAGTGTGGAGGGTTATAAAAAGAAGTTGCTTAATGGGTACAAATATACAGCTAGATAGAAGGAATAATTTCTAGCATTCAATGGTATAGTAGGGTGACTACAGTTAATAATTTTTATATATTTCAAAAGAGCTAGAAGAGAAAATTTGAAATGTGTCCAATGCAAATGATAAATGAAATGATAAATGTCTGAGGTGACAGATATCCTAATTATCTTGATTTGATCATTTCACATTGCATGAATGTACCAAAATATCACCTGTACTCCATAAATATGTTCAATTATTGTGTCAGTAAAAAAGTAGCACTTACAATTATCTTTGACTATGGGAACACAACCACTCTTTATATATAAAGGCACACTGAATATCCAGGCCCCTTCCACCTTTAAAAGCTACAATTTTTCTCTAGAAGAAAAACATGGCACATTATGTCCACTTAAACACAGCATAGGGCATTCATCTGGTAGATACAAAGTAAATCATCGAATATTTAATTATTGTGAAATGCCACATAGATACAGAAAAGTGTACTAAACATCTGTGACCAGGCATAGAAAAAAAATGATGGTGAAGCAGGCTGTGTAACACCACCCTGGTCCAACATTAGAACCTACCAAGAAGCCCAGCATGTATGTCTTCCAACCACAATCTTCTCTCCCACCACAGGTAACAACTGCATACTTTGTATCATCATAATTCCCATAATAGTTCTTAAAAGTTGTATTACTTTTGTCAGGAATACCATATCGGTATACCTTAACACAATACTTTGGTTTACCTGTTTTGAACTTTATGTAAACTTGGCTTCTTTTACTTAATATCGTGTTTGAGAAACTCTCCATGCAGTGTATCATTCATGTTTGCTTCTATCTAGCATTTCATTGTAAAAATACACCATTATGCATCCTGATGGAGACTTGGACTGGCTCCAGTGTGTCTATTCAATATTGTGCTACAAACATTCTTGTATGAGTTTCTTAGAGCATCTGTGCATGAACTACTCTTGGGAAATACCTAGTGGTGAAATTGCTAGGTCACAGCAGTTAATGTGAAATTGTTTTTAAAGTTTTAGTTGCCCACCTCCATGCCTCCACTGGTATACAGGATTCCCATTTTTCCACATCTGCATCAAAATTTAGTGTTATAAAACTTTTAAAATATACTAAGACTTTTCATTGGTGTTTTTTATGCTAATTTATAGAGGTGCTCAAGGCATTTTTTGCAAAATTTCATTGACCCAAATAAATATTGCTTTATGAATCCAGAATTTATACTGAGCTGATGTTGCAGTGAACACTGGACTACTTTATTCTAGAATTCACCAGTGGGTGTTCTCTACAGATGTTTGAATAGGTGCTATCCAGCAGAACTTTCTCCTATGGCTAAAGTGGCTCTAAGAAGTGTAGATGCTTTTCATTTTCTAATTTTGCTGTTAACCGATCAAGTACTCCCCCTCTCACTAGAAAGTCCTAGGACAGATAATGTTTTGGGGAGTATAATAAATGTCTCAAGTGAACAAAAATGTTAATTATAAATAATTGGCACTTCTTATATCCAGGTCGAGGTTACATTAACTTCATATATTAAATGGAAAGAGACAAATTTTAGAAAGTAACTGCTTATATCAGCTAGACTGAAATAATTGCTTTGCAAAAAGCTCATCGTTGTTATACAATTTGGCAGGAATCGTTTCTGTCTTTTCTGTAAGCAAAGCTAAACCAGGCATAGGAAAAGTCAGCTGAACAGCCACAATATTTCTATTGGTAAGTGACAAGCTTATCTTCTCTGGAAGAGATCAAAAGATTATGCTACATTCTGAAAATACTGCCAGTGTTATATATATCTTGAACTGTATAATAACTATTTAAAGTTAATTTCTAAAACTCAGTTTGTGGTGTCCTTAGGTAAAAAATAAATAAGAACAACAACAACCAATGATAACAATAAATAAGAAAAAAATCTGTGGAATCTGAGAAACTGAAAGAGATAGCCTTGATTGGATACAAAATAAGGTGTCTCTAGGTATTAAATTCATAGTTACCCTGACCAAACGTTCAAATAAGTTGACTAAAATGGAGATGTCTTCCCTGGAAAAGAGACCATGAAGAGCCCTCATGGAAGCTGTCTGAACTTATGTGAAAGTTGTCATGTGAAATAAGAATGAGATTTAATGTTTGCAGTTAAAAGGCTTAGAGCTAAAACTGTAGGTGGAAGTTAAGTGAAGGCATGTTTCTTCTGGACATAAAAGAAGCATCATTCTAACAAATAGAACTTGTCAACAATGGCAGAAGTTTCCAGTCCCTGGATGTGTTCCAGAAAGGCTAGAAACCCCGTAAGGATAGCAGAAGAGAGATTGTTCTAGATGATCTCTTTATATTCTCTTTCATCTTTCAGGTTCTGCATTTCTTTTCAGCTGCCATTGAAAAGAAGAGAATTTCTGAAAGAATATATTGTAGTCTGCAAAGTACCTGGTCCCCCAAAAATAGGTCAGCACCTGAACTTAAAGTTCACATCCACTATACAATCTCTCTAAGTCTTAGCTCTTTCATCCATAAAAAAGAAATATTTGTCTTGCCAACATAATGAATTGTTCTAATATAGCAAAATAGTGCATACAAAATTATTTTATGAGCTGTATACATTCCACACAACTGTAAAGGGCAGGATTTTTAAATTCCTTTGTGCACAATTTAAAGAGGCCTAGTTAGAAAAATAGCAAAAGAAAATTCTATTATAAAAAGTTTCCTCATGATTTGATTTAGTCTGATAAATAAAAATTTCTGAAAAACTAATATTTAATCAGAAAATCTTTCCTTTTCTGTTATAGATAATTATAGATAATTTTTAAATGTGTTCATTCATTTTTGCTTTAGCACAGAAAGTCTAGTCCACATTCAAAATAACCTTGTAAGGTGAAAGAATTTTGGTCCTTAAACTTGAAAAATATTAATTCTAATTTTCTAAAAATATAGGAAAAAATGTATAGAAAATAGACCCAAATGTACAATGAAGCCAGTACATACCCTAGAAGTTCCATTTACAGGTTAAAGTTTTGAAATAATATGAGATTATCTGGTTTCCTCAAGTTCGTAGTGAGTTTCTACTGTGGAGGTTTTACTACATGTTGTTTATATGTAACCAAAACTGTAAAATGAGAATTATCTGAAGTAAAATTATGTGTGACCTAATAGGGGCATCCGTTTAGTAGGAGTGGGGAAAAGTGAGAGAACAAAATCTTATTTTTTAAATACCAATATCAGTCAAGAAAATGTGATCTGCCTTAGGCGTCTTCCTTGGGCCAGACCCAGTATAGTCACATCTTATCCAGCTGGTGCACTGCCAACAAGGCCTGTGGCCAGCCTGGCTAGCCAGCAATTCCCTTTTATTTTCACAGATGAGTAACACCACACTGGAAACCAGAACATCCTTGGCATTCCTGTTTTATTATACTGTAGTTATTTTTTTTAGTACCCAAGAAAGTCAAGCAGTCAAAGTGACTGCACCTACAGTAGCCCTGATCCAAGAGATATGCAGCTATGCTAGAAAATGGTGCCAGTATTTTACATCTGAGATGTGTGTGCACTGTGTATGTGTGTGTGTATGTGTGTGTGTGTGTGTGTGTGTGTGTGTGTGTGTACATGTACACACATAGTATCACAACACACACACACACATACACACACACACACACACACACACACACACAGAGTTAGCCTGGATAATCAAGGCAGGTGATGCTCCAGATTGCTCTAGATTTGGTGTTCATTGGTATATAAATTGATGCTATTTGCTTTTTCTATAAACCATGACATGCTGAGACAGCCTGGTGAGATGGGAGATACCATGTAAGTCTAGGCAGAAGAAATTATAATGCCAACAGAATATTCTAAAGTATGTCCTAAGATCAATATTGAAGAGACAGTAATAAGGCTACTCTTGACTGGGAGAAGGAGTTGAAAGAGACTTCAGGAATCATCAATCTATTCAAATTCCCTTATTTTACACTTGAGGAAGCAAAGGTCCAGGGAACTGCTTAGCATTGATCACAAATTCCAGAATTTCTCCTGCTGGTTCACGGCTGTCTTTAGCTTTATTCTATTACCATCCTTATTTCTACTTGTTCCATTTGGTTTGAGATAAATTTTCAGGTGGACTACTGACAAAAAAATAGAGCATCTTACAGTCAAAAAAGATTGCTTTTTTCTGGTCATGAAGAAAAAGGAGACAAGGAAAACTGAATTTCTTTAAACATTCTTGTTCTTCCCTATTCCCGGTCTATAACTGAGGTTAGAAAACTTAAAAGCACAGCATGTTTCCTCAGTTTCCCTCGCTGACTATTTTCTTCTCTCTCTCTCTCTCTCTCTCTCTCTCTCTCTCTCTCTCTCTCTCTCTCTCTCTCTCTCTCTCATGCATTTTCCCTCCATCTTTCTTTTTATTCTGTTTTCTACTTATCTTTCCATATATCATGCTTCCTCCATAGCCCATGAAAGCAGACTTGATTGTACATTTTCCAAAATGCCTCCCTATAAATGTTATAGTTAGTTTCTTAGGCTTTGATGCAGCATTTATTTTAAAAAGTTGCCTCTAGTCCACTTGTTCGAAATCTTGGCTGCACAACAGAACCACTGTTAAATATATTAGTGCCCAGACTACAGTTCAGAGCAATGAAATCAGAATCCTCTGGGTGTCAATGGTGGTAGAAGGATTGGCGAAGGGGGAGCAAGTAGCTAGCTCCAGGCAAAACCCTGCCTGCAATCAAAGATTCCCAACAATGCATGCCCATAGATGACCCTGAAGTTTTCAAAACATCCCAGTTGATTCCACTGTCCAGCCATTATATATATTTATTTAGTTTATTTAGAAAGTAAATATTTAGAAAGTAAATAAACATATATATATATATATGCTTGTTTAGTTTATTTAGAAAGTAAATTAGAGAGAGAGAAAGAGGAGATTCACCTACCCGAGGTAGAGGAGGGGGCCAAAGCCAGGAAACATGGCGACAGCCATAGCTCAAAGAGCACATGGCCACACCAGAGTCTAGTAAGGCAATGGCCCAGCCATTTCTAAGAGTCACCGCCCAAGACAGGTTTCTATAACTTCTCCTTTTTGAATGGAACCCTTCCTCCCATCCTTACAGAAAGTCACAATGGTAAGAGGGTAATTCTGATTGGGTCTGTGTCTACCTCTCTGTTCTTAGTTCAATCTGTACATGGAACCTAGAAAGTCTGTGATGTGTTCTTTAGTTGCAGATGTGGTCTTGTGGCTCAAATAAAGTTGGCTCCCATATTCAAAATAGGTCACAAAATTTTTTCTGTGTTGTTGAGTGTATTTGAATTTAATGAATAAAAACAATGCTCTGGAGTACATTTATTTACTTCTGTGAAAGTTGGTTAAACAAGTCAGATTATTCTTGTCATACTCAACTACATCAGAGTTGACAGGCCGGGGTGAAAGCATTTGGGGCATATAGCACCTTCTCCATGAATCAAATTTTCCACAAGCTCAGAAGCAGAAGCAGCCTGCTATTAACTCTAAAATCAGTTTTACCTGGTAGCTGCTGAAATAACCTGCTGTGATGCTAGTAGTTTTACCTACTACTGTCACTCACTAATCAGTTTACCATCTCCCAAAAGTTTCTCAAGCGTCAGTGACTTTCTTTCAAAACAATAGGTAACACTTCTCTTTTTAAAAAAACTCCCAATCTTCTCCTTGTTCTTTGGACATACAGCAGACCTCTGATCTGTGTGTATGCCCTGAATTGTACATCTTGCTTCCCAAGTAAAATGTTTTAAGTTTAGAGATGCACCTTCATATTATATTTGACTTCAATACCTCCCAAAATAAAAGAGGATATTGACACATTAGTTATTTATCCCTTAAACTGGGCATAAGCTTCAATGTGGAGGTGTAAATAGAAAATATTGTATGCTATAAAATTATCTCATGCAATAGGACCTGACGGAGTTCTTAAAATCAAGGGAAAAAAGTATACAACTAAAATCATGGGCCTTTCTCACAAATGCACAGTTTATGCTAAACAGTCATTAGGCAAGGAACAACTATACATTCATTTAACAAATTCATCCACATGATGCATTTCAAAATGTACCATACCTGTTGGTAACAGCAAAGAAAGCTCAAAGTCTAAATACTGAGCAAGTGTACAGTAATGTGATTACTGACCAGGATGGGTTACAGAAAATGGAAAAATGACTGCAGGACAGGAACATCCAATTTAGTACACTCATATGTCCAAAAACTCAAACCCAGTGGGTACATGAACTAAAGGACTGAACAGAACTTGTGGAAAAACAGGACAGCCTTTTCTACTAAAGTTTTATTGAAGACATTTTATAAAACATCCTGCACTGATCACCACTTCTGGCTTTCGGAATGTCTTCCTGGACATTTACATGCTTTTTACTGGTCATCAACATGTTTAAATTATCCCCAGTCTTATAAATCCTGCAAGAAGGATGTGTGAATTGGACCCCCGCCCAGCCCTTTCTTCCTGCACAGATGAGATTAATCAATATTTCAAGAGAAATCTAGTTATAGAGTGATAATTTTATGAAGGGATGTTAAACAACAAGGAAGTAAAGAAATTCCAACCCAAGTATCACACCACTGGGACATATGTGATAACTCTCAGCAACTGACGACCTTAGAAGTAATTTTTGGAACCCATTTTGAGAAAGCAAATTCCCTTCAAAATCTATGCTAGAATGCCCACATCTAGAACCAACACCAAGAGTTCTGCTACCAAGTTAACAACCTGATTCCAATTTTTGTTTGAGGAAAAATACTGCTTCGCTGAAGGCTAAATCCCTAAACATCATCTCATACATGTATGTTGCTGTTCCCAGTAGGGCTCAGCAACAAGTGTGTATTCCGTGCAAACCTTCATAACTTGTATAAAAACATTAAAGAGCCTCTGCTCACCTGGGCTGACTACAATACAGCATCATCACTGGCCTGTTTTTCTCATTTTATTTAACTGAATCAGTGAAATACTCAAATGAACTAAAACAAAACTCTAACTTTGGAAAGTTCAGGTCCAGATATTTTATTCAACGTAGGAATGGGAAGACAATAGTTTGGAAGAGCTTCCAGGGTCATAATCTCACAGATGCATCCATTCCATGACCAAAAACCTAAAATCAGTTCCAGCGACCACAAGGAAAACTTTAGCTTTCTCCACACACGGAATTCCCAGAAAGCAACTTTCATTTAAAACCGACATTAATTAGCCATGAGATTCTTAAGCATCACCAGGGTTTGCACATTTCTGTGTATGCACCTTCTCTGACACTGTTTTGGTCACCAAGGCCCTGCTCATCCCTCATTCACCACCACATACGTGAAGAGCCACCAAGGAAGGGAGAGACTCCATTGGTCATAGGGCAGTCCCCAAGACTTTTCAGTTTTGGACTAGCCTTTACTCGGTCTCCATTAAGCCATTCAATGTCTGGGAGCAGTTCACATGGACAGAGCAGGGGAATCGAGCATGAAGCAATACACTTTGGAGAGTAAAACTTCCCATTGACATTAGAACCTATTGCAAGAAGACATGCTTCTGTTAAATAAATAGGATATCAACATAATAGCAATAAAAGAATACTGGGTTGAAAAAATTGCACCTCAACCTCCTTATAAACTCCCAAGTGTAGATTTTATGAAAAAGTCATTGTTTTAAAAATAATTTTTGTTAAAAGCAAGTGAAAACATCTTAATCTCTTCCTCAATGTTTTCAATTGCAGATTGAATGGAGCATGGTTAGTTTGTAAGTTCTCACAATATTAGATGCAAAGTTTATGAAGCAGACTCTTCTCAAAACTTAAAATGAAAGTTGTGAACTGATTCCTCCTGTGCTATTTCTTCTACTCATTTATTAACACAAAGCAAGATCAGAGAGTATGCCGATACATTTGCTTTCTCTTAACCCTCTAACTGTAATCAGAAATAAGCTTCTAAAGTAATGTGTGAGGAATAAAACATTTATTAAGATTTTATAAGAATGGGTTTTCAACTGAGCAATGTGGCATGGCAATGACAAACCAGGATGCTATTGTCACAGCTTTTGCAGGACTCCTGGTGAAACAACAGACTGCAGGTCCAGAACAGTTACACAATGTGAACGTAAGTGTGAAGAGGCTGGATTAAAAAGCAATTTACACCCATGGCTGGAACCGAATTTGGCATTTCCATTACCATTTGGGCAGTGCCAAGTGTCTGTCTCCCTCTCTCTCTTCTAAATATCAAACCTCAAATGTGAGTCCAGACAGCTCAAAGAGCTCTGAGTACTGTGAACTGAGGTTTGGTTTTTGTGTTTCCGTGTGTATGAAGATGCACTGCTACCGCATACTATCAAACATTCTGCCACTTTACTGTGGCAGTCAGATGTGTGGCATCTCAACTGTCAGTAATAGGAGTAAATCACCCAGTCTTCATCTCGAATGTAAAACAACACCTGAATTTTAATCAAGTTGTGAGTGCAAAGAATTTGCCAGTCATCTAATCCAAGAGAGGCTGTGATTTGCAAGAGTTTTCCAAAGCAACTGATGAAAAATTAGGGATGAGTAAGTTCTAAGTGATCACTCGACTGGAGCTACATGGATTTCGTTGGAATGTGAAATTTCAAATAAATGATATACCAGACTGCGAAGGCATAATTATCAATTTCAGCATTGATAGAACATTTACAAGTTGGGTAAGTTTGCACCTCGTTTTTTTTTTCCTTAGGTCAACAGATAACTTAAAATATCAGTAACTGCAGAATTCTCCAGTCTCAGTTCAAATTGCTCCAATTATACTTGCTAACTTTAGAGATAAGAGAGGGGATACAGCGAGCATGAGGGATAGATGTCACTAACAATTTTTTCTTTCTTTATTTTCTGAAGTAATGGAGAGACAGAAGGATAGTGAAATAGAAAATCCTAAAAGTTTTTAATAAAGTTTTAATATGAAGATTTTGCCATTTCATGGCACAGCATATAAGTTGTGAGTAGAAACACTAATTTGGCAATAGATTTATATAAAGAACCAATAAAGTGCCATGATCAGTAGAGTTAATGAGTGCTTATCTCTAGTCTCAATCTTAAATGTATGGGTTTTTCTAGCACATTTTAGATAATATAAATGAGGAATTAGGGGTGTGGGTGAGCATTTAACTGGAAAACATTACTCCATACAAATTACCTGTTTATACAAGAAGTTATGCTAAACAGCACAGTGGCTAAAAAGAGAGTGGGAAAAATGAAGGACAACGTATTTTCATAAACAACAGATTATGTCAGCCAGTCAGAGAATCCAGGGACTCAGGAAGGTTCTTGAATGCAGGCCTGTCGACATGCAGGAGGGGAGAGGTCTTGAGAATGAACCCCTCTGTGTAGTAATTGCACTCCTAAGGGATGTCTAGAATGGAGCCACTCACACCTCAGTCCTGAAGTCAAGTTCTGAATCAATGGCGCTCCTCTGTCAGGCAACAGGTGTCTTGCTGTGGGTGTGGTTATGCCAGCAGGGTATTTGTTCAATTAGGGAAATGTTTCCATTTCTTGTCTGTTTCTGTTCAGAGCGAGACCTCAGGAGCAATCACTGCCTGGGCTTTCCCAAACACACCACCCCCTACCCGTCACCCGGACCCAACCCACTTTTGTAAACAACTCTGAACCTTGCACCTGAAAGAATTTCTGCATTTCCTGTGGAACCTTCAGAAGCAACACGGCATCCTCATTTCCCCGTCTCATTCACACACACACACACATACACACATACACACACACACACACACACACACGCCAGCAAGCAATATAAAACAGGGACCCTCGGACCCATCATCCTACGCCAATACCTAACAGGTTAAAACAAACACACGCAGGCACATAAACAATTCCAACAGAACAAGATGGCAACCTCCTGGTCCTCGCCAGGAGATTCCAACACCCTGACCCCTCGGCCCCTTGCTCCGGGTTAAAGTAAAACCCGCCCCCCCGCCCCCCCCCCGCCCCCGAGCAGGCGCGCCCTGGCCGCGCGGGTGGTCTGGGAGCGGCGAGGGGTGTCGGCTCCCTGGGAAGGTGGAACGCTGGGGCCTCAAGTTAGCAAAGTTGTCATGAAAAGAGCCCCCTTGCCCAGCCTTGAGCCTCCCGCGGACCAGAGGTGTTTCCCCGGCGTGCGGTGGTCCTGGGGGATGTGGGGAGGCAGGGATGTGCCACTATTCCCCTCTCGGGCACATTCAACCTTTGGGGGGGGGGAGTCATTTTTCCCAGACCCCGGCAGCAGAGTTCCTTCCGGTGGGCGGCCGCAGGCGCGGTGGCAGCTGCTGGAGCACCCGAGTGGACTCAAGGCTGGGCAAACCCCAACAGGTCTCGAGCTCCCGCGACTGGCAGCCCGGAGACCGGCACCCGCACCAGGGCCCCGCGGCCGATTCCTGGCCAAAATGACCACCCCTCTCCGCGTCTCCCCCAGAACAGCCATGGAGATCCGCTAGGGACTCGGACGGACACGCGGCGGGCAAGGGCTGGTAGGCAGCCCCTTCCTCGTCTCGCCCACCCCTGCTTGCACCCCAACATACAAAGCCACATGCTCAAAGGAGAGCGACCGCGAAGCCGCAAAGTTGCAATTCGCAAATTAATGCCGGATCCTCGGTATCCGGGGCGCCGCTGGGTGGTATCGAGTGGGAAGCGCTGGGAGCGACGCCGCGCGCGGGCGCGGGGGTCGCCGTCATTCCCGGGAGGTTCGAGGCTTGCGAGGACAGACCTCCCGCCATCCTCGCTCCTCACTGCGGGTCTCCAAACCCCTCGCGCGCCCCGCCCGCCGCACTCACCATCACGTTCCCCTGCATCTTAGCGGTCTTGATCATGGCCTTTTCCTTCATTTTGCCCCGAATCTGAACCCGACTTCTGGCCCAGGGAAGAATAACTTAATCCATTGTCCTGGTGGGGGTTAAAGTCGATTGGACTGGCCGATGACTGGGTGGGATGGCTTTTGGAAGAAAACAATTCTTCCAGGTCTTCGGTGACCCCACCTCCGCTCACCCCTGCCCCTCTCAGCTCCCCGGCGGATCACTGTAGCAATCAACTCTTTCCGGCCGCGGCCAAGAAAGAAAAAGCGAAGCCGGGGTGGGGGGTGGGGGCTGGTGGGGTG
>NW_007233166.1:56825-57219 GCF_000164805.1 Carlito syrichta | reverse complement strand
GAGGAAGAGGCTGCCAGCCGAGCTGGCGAGCGGCGAGAGGCAGCTCCGACACGAGCGTGTCCGCCGAGTTCGTAGTCAACACGCTGAGAGCCACAGCGCGCTGCAAGCGCGGGGCGCACGCGGGGACGCTGGGAGGCTCGGCCCCGCGCGCGGGGATCCTTCGACAGGCAGCCCGGCGACACGGTCGCCTCGCTTGTCCCTAAGGGCGGGGGCCCGGCCGGGCAGCAACGCCAGGGGCGGCGTGTGTGTGTGTGTGTGTGTCAACATATACATGAAAAAATGCTCAGGCCACCCTTTCGGATCCTCTTCCGTTGTGGGAGCTTTTCTGTCCTCTCAATAAATCTTGCTTTCAAAAAAAAAAAAAAAGCTCAGCCTCACAATCATCAGAGAAAGG
>NW_007233166.1:46080-56805 GCF_000164805.1 Carlito syrichta | reverse complement strand
GCCGAGCTGGCGAGCGGCGAGAGGCAGCTCCGACACGAGCGTGTCCGCCGAGTTCGTAGTCAACACGCTGAGAGCCACAGCGCGCTGCAAGCGCGGGGCGCACGCGGGGACGCTGGGAGGCTCGGCCCCGCGCGCGGGGATCCTTCGACAGGCAGCCCGGCGACACGGTCGCCTCGCTTGTCCCTAAGGGCGGGGGCCCGGCCGGGCAGCAACGCCAGGGGCGGCGTGTGTGTGTGTGTGTGTGTGTGTGTGTGTACGCGCGCCCGCGCGCGCGCGCACCGCGCGTGCTGCTTAAACTGGACTGGACTGAAGCCTCGGGCTGCATCAAGGTTAAACGAACCCAAACTGTTTGGGTAGCGACAGGAGCCCAACCTCAACCCCATCCCCCCACCCCCCACACACACGCTTGGGTAGCCTCCCCCCTCCGCTTTGGACCGGGTGCGCGCGCTGCGCACGCACTCCCGGTTTTTACAAACATGCACTACGGTGATTGCCGTGGGTGGAACCCCCCCATTCCCCCCACCCAGACGGGTGTTAACTATTGATCGGCTGCGCCCGCGAGAGGAGGGAAAAGCAGGGAAGAGACAGACACGACTATGCACGTCGCCTGCAAGTCTGGCAAAGGAACGGAGGGGAAGTAGGGGGCAGGCTGAGGATGGCAGCTTCTAAATGATGTTGTTACAGGTTACTATGGGACACACGTCGCATCTCCGTGGTTGCACCCTGGTCTCCCTCCGATTCCGCCGCCGCGGCAGTTCCACCGCACAGAGCGCCTTGCTGGGGACTAGCAGCGCCCGGCTCCCAGAGCCGGCTGGCACGGCCGCCTTCTCCGCTGTACACCTGGCTTTCCAGGCGCCTCTTTCCTGCGGGCCTCCGCCCCAGCCGCGACCCTTTGGGGCAGCTTTGTTTCTTTCGCCCCTTCTTGACTGTCTGCAGGTATCTGATCCCTTCCTCCTCCCACAGCCCAGCCAGACGCCGAGGATTCTGCCTGACCAGGGAGCACCCGGCATCAGTCTGGGCCCAAGTCGCAGCGCGGATTTCCCTAATCTCCACCCCAAGCGGCAGGTTGACCAGTGATCGAACCCTGGGTTCCTCCATCCCCCCGAGGCGCTTCTCTGATCAGTCATTCTCAACCGTATATTTGCTCCCTAGACCACACAGGGAGGCGCGCTCCCAAGAACGCTTCTAAAATCAGATTTGGAGCTGATGGACACATACTGCTTGAACTGGTAGCCTGGTTGTGTGTGTGTGTGTGTGTGTGTGTGTGTGTGTGTGTGTGTGTGTGTGTAAGATCATGCCCTCGCCTGGGGGAGGGACAGTGGCGGGAGTGATAGTCTGGGAGGGGTTTGGGAAGTCTCTCCATTATTCACACACAAATCTTCTTTAAAGTGGAAAGAGGCCAGTTTCGAACTCACATAGAAGCAGGAAATTCTGAGTAATTAAAACAGTAATTAGATGTAAATTACACACAATTCTCACCTGCATGTATTATTACATTCTATATGTATAATATATATATAAAAACATATACGTACATACGCCCGAACATTTGGTGTACAGGTGTAGACTAATGATTTGGGCTTGAGATGTAAGTGAAGAAACAAGTAAATCAAAGCCAAATGCTTGAAAAGTAGCTTTTAAAATTAAGTGTACTAGGCTTTGCCTGAAAAGTGAGAGGCACACTTTAGGTTCTAGAAGCACTCTTCTGTGTTATGATTTGTATTAGTCTCTTATGGTTTGTAAAAAAAATACTGTAAACTGGTGGGTTATAAACAACAGAAATTTATTTCTCACTGTTCCGGAGACTGGAAGCCCAAGTGCTAGAAGATTCCTTGTCTGGTGAGGGTCTGATTTCTGGTTCACAGGTGGAGCCTTCTTGCCTTCACATGGTGGGAGGGGGAAGACAGCTCCCTGGGGCCCCTTTTGTAACAGCACTAATCCCATGCATGAGGGCTCCTCCCTCATGACCCAATCACCTCCCAAATGCCCCACTCTGTAACACCATCACTTTGTGGGCTATGAATCTTAGAAGGGAAAGACACAAACATTCAGACCACAGCAGGATTCTACAGAAAGGAACACTTGGTGCAGCTCATCCTTACCATGTTGACCTTTAGTCAAAATCCAGCCTGATGTAGACAGAAAGTATCACCAACCTAAATCCTGTTTTAAGCAGCATTAAACTGGTTCTTTTTCTTCCTCTTTTCTTAAAGCAGCATGAGTTTATCTAGAATATTTCTCCCTCTCTTTCCCACCACGAACGGACCTCTGACCTGCTCCTCACAACCTGCCCTTTTCCATCCCATTACCACATGAAGGAGGAAAAAGCAAGAAAACAGGACACGTATTTTTTAAACTGTCATTTTTATAGCTTCCTTTAAATTGTCCCTGGAAGTGGAATAATATGGGTTAAGCTTTATGTTAAGAAATAAATAACTCTATGAGACTGAATGTTTGCCCCCAAATACCTGCCAAACAGCTACCAGTCCATCGACTTATCTGGGATACTTGTGTTCTGCTAATCCCTCCCAGCCTCTGACAGAAAGGCCTGTGGAAAAGTTAGGGCTGAAAAGCAAGCATGAGGAGGGAAAGCTGCTTGAATAAAAGAGCAGAGCAATACTGGATACTCAAGTAATGCCTGTTCACTCTTTGCAACGTGTCTATCTTGCGCCTTTGCAATGTGGAATCCTGAGGAGGAACAGAATGAGAATAAAGAGGTGAGAAGGAAGGGAAGGCAGAAGTGTATGGGGGGGGAATGCTTAAAATAGGAGGAGTTTCCATTTCCATATTAATTTTGGATATTAAAATTTTTGAGAAAAATAGATTAGGAAACGTTTGCAGATAGCATGGGCATCAGAAGCTGTCTCTCCATGGCATTCACAGAATGAATTTTTCCTGTGTTGTTGCATTCACAAACAGACACTAATGTGATCCTATAATTATCAACAGTGTTGTTACTTCTCTTTGGTTTTTGCAGTTGTATTTTCCGTTTTCTTCCCAATCCTTGGGAAGAGCATGTTTGTCGTATGACTTTCACCATGGTGCTGCTGCTAGGTTTGGGCACACAGAGTCTGCCATATTTCCCAGCGTCTAGATCCCATTTACCTTTGTTTGGTGTTGAGTCACGGGCATTTAACTCTGGCAGGCTCTCTCCAAACCTGCCATGATGCAGACGTTGGTTTTGTCCATCTTTCTACTCCATCTTTAATTTATGTATTGCTGGCATGGGCAACTGCTTTGATTAAAGTAGTTCTGATTTAAGTGGAGACTTTTTGGCAAAATGTTCAGTTTTACATTTGACATCAGGTAATATTTACAACATGAGAACAGATTTCTCATGTCACTTTATCAGTGTTTTTTTAGTTGATCCTTATTACTGGAAGTTTAACTGCATGAATGCCTTTACCTGGGGGAACTCCAACATAAGGAAACTAAACATGCAACGTTTCCAGTTTATAAAAGTAAAAGACAAGGTGACATAGGGAAAGAGAGTGGTTATTCTTATTGCAAACTATTCTTTTATATAGATCAATTCATTACTGGTGTTCTTTATAATATGAGCTCTTCTATTGCACCAAACATTATTCATTCCATATAATTTAATTTACCTATAAATTTTCAGTAAGAGCCGGGCTCGGTGGCTCAGCCTGTAATCCCACACCTTTGGGAGGCTGAGGTGAGTGGATTGCCTGAGCCTGCGGGTTCGAGACCCACCTGAGCAGCGAGACCTCATCTCTACAATAAATAAAAAAATCAACCGGGCATGGTGGCGCATGCCTGTAATTCTGGCTACTCGGAAGGCTGAGGCGGAAGGATCGCCGGAGCCCAGCAGGCTGAGGCTGCGGTGGCCGGGAGTGGCCACCGCACTCCAGTCTGGGCGACAGAGTGAGACTCCAACTCAAAAAAAAAAAAAAAAAATTTCAGTAAGATATCTACCGGAAAAAAATGCAATCAGTCAGCATTTATTATATAAAATGCACAGGTGTGATAATAATGGTTTGGAGGAAGCACGTAACAAATTGCTTTTATCTTCTCATTATTCATTCAAAAATTAGACAAACTAACTTAAAATTTGTTGTGAGAGTAATAATATTCTGAACATGAGGACACATGATGGGTTTTATTACAGAAAACAGACCCTTTCCTTAAGGATTTTACAGTGTCTGGTGGGCGATATCAAAATTAATGACATGAACAACACTAATAATAGTACAAATATAATACAAGAATATAGATGATAGGGTTTCTGGGGTGTTCGGGCAAATATCAAGGAAAGCTAAAGCCAGTGATGACAATTGACCTGCATCCCACCAGAACAATACAACTTTAGTCACTAGGGATATGGAGCTAAAGGAAAGGAGTACCTAAGCTGGGCATGGTGACTCACAGCTATAATTCCAGCACTTTTTGAGGCCGAGGCAGGAGGATGACTTGAGCTCAGGGGTTTGAGACCAGCCTCGGCAATATATCAGCACCTCATCTCTACAAAAAAAAGTTAAAATAATTAGCTGGGGGTGGTGGCATGCACCTGTAGTCCCAGCTATTCAGGAGGTTGAGGGGGAAGGATCAACTAAGCCCAGCAGATCAAGGCTGTGGTGAACTGTGATCATGCCACTGCATTCCGGCCTGGGTGACAGAGTGAGACCCTGAGTCAAAAATAAAAATAAATCACCTGCAAAGGGATTTCCTGAGTAGTTCAAAATGCTGAAACCTAGAAACAGGGGTGGGTGATGGAAATGAAGGTGGAAGGACATATGGGGGCCAGCAACAAGAGTTGAGTAAGTTGTTTCCTACAAAAATCAGAGTGCCTAAGCCAAGGCCCCAGGTAGAGGATAATACAGCCAGATCCATGCTATAAAATCTAATCTTCCCTCCAAAGGCAAAAAGGCAGAGAGTTATACAGGGTAACTGAGGAGCTCCTGCAAGGATATTGACATTCTGGTAGTTAGTAGGGATTAGGGAAATCACAGATCATTCATACAAACCTGGGGAGTCCAGTGTCATGTCTGCTCACTCCCCACTGATCCCGCATAACCAAGATATGGAAACTGAATTTAATCTCACCTCAGTGATTATGTAACATTAAAAAGGCTATGTTGACCATTTAAATCAATCATCTTATGGCTTGAACTGAATATCTAACCACCTGTCACATGTATTTACCTATCAACGTGTCAGCCTCTCCATAACAACTTGAAGCCATCAAGCTCTTCTTTGGGTCCTCATGCTCTCACACTTTGACTGCTGAATAGTAGGTTGATCAATTCATGTTTCTTGAGCAAATGAAATAATGATTGTAGGATCATTTGTGCCACTGCCTCTTCCACTACACTTTCAACCAAGAATTGACGTTATGAGATTTTTAAATAAATAGTTTTTAAAAAGCTAGACACATTGCCCTATTAATGAAATATGTAACAGAAAAAGCCCAAGTGTATACACAAACAACCCTCCAAATTTAATTAAAAGACATTTATTGTTGGCAATGTTTCACTTTGCCAGAGTGGACCAGGAGTCAAAGAAATTATTTATGTTAATCTCTGTTTCAGGCTTTGCTCAATTTAAGAGTTATTCCCTAGGTTCACTGAAATCACAGACTTCTCGGGAATGAGATAATACTGACTAAATTCATTAGATAAGGTTGACTCTAGTGGCTTTCTATTTTAGGTAATGGACTCCATTTCAGGTCTATATCAGGTATGGACCAAAATACACAGGGATCGAGCTCAGTGTCTTCTTTTCTACCCCCACACATTTGTCTCTGAACACTAACAAGTCTATTCTGCTTTATATTCAGTTTACAAGTGGAAGAAAAACGGATGCCACTTGGATGTCAGATCCCTAGTTTTGTCACATGTTTCTTTAGGCCAAAATCACAGCTGTTGTAATTAGTCAGTCTCCAACTCTGAATGGTTGGTTAAGACCTCTTGACTTGTGTGGTATTTTGCTGGCATTAAGTACTATATTAAGGAAGGGTAAGAAGTGTGGAACTATTTGGGGGCTCTTTTATATATAAGATTATCTGTATAAAGAAATTTTGTAACTAAGTAAAGTGTTGGAATCTCTAAGCAATTAAGTGTATAAGATTCTAGTATTTTGAGGTAATGTGAAATTTCTACATAATGTATCTATTTTATAGACTCAATAGAGCAGTTTATGCATTTTACAGATTTAAGTTTTCTTATAATAAAATGCATATGTAATCATCATATCATAGTATAAAATTATGATATTTGAACACAAGTTTGTTCAAGGAAGGAAGCTTTGAAATACATTTATAAATATACCTTGTTAATTTTTTCATAAAGTGGCACAATCATTAATGAGTCAAAAATCTATTTCAAAAAAGGTAAAAAAAATAATAGTAGGTAATACTTTCAAAAAAATTTATTTACTATGTGTCTACTAGTATAGCAGGGACTATTGGGCCCACCCTTATAGGATATATAAAACTCTTCCTCAAATAAGATTGTAAATAAAACTAGAAAGATGAGGACACTCCTATTAAAACAATGAATCCATGAAATAGTGTTACTAAGTTAGAATACAAAAGGGCCTTAACTATTTAACACAGACAATTTTTTTTGAGTTAGAATCTCACTCTGTTGCCTATGATAGAGTGTAGTGGCAGAATCACAGCTATCACAGCCTTGACTTCCTGAGCTCAGGCAATCTTTCTGCCTCAGCCTCCCAAGTATCTGGGACTATGGGTGTGCTCCACCACAAATGGCTATTTTTTTTTTTTTTAAAGATGAGATCTTGGTATGTTTCCCAGGCTGGTCTCAAAACCTGGGACTCAAACAATTCACCCACCTTGGACTCCCAAAGTGCAGTCATGAGCCACCGTGCCCAGCCAACATAGGCAATTATTATTATTTTTTAAGAGAGTTATGAAAAAGAGAAACGTACTTAAAGGTTTTATAAAGACATTTTTGGAGTCAGGAAAACTGGGATTTTAAGCATAGTTCCATATTGATCTCTCCCTTTCCCTTGGCCCCCACATTGTCACCATCATCCCCCCCTGCAGCTTATTAATTATCCCCTGTTCTGACCCTTTTCTTCATTTCTACCACTGTCACTCAAACCCAGGTAGCCATCTCTTCTTTCTCCTGGAACATTGCTATAATTTATTTCCTCATCTACTCTTATCTACGTGTTCTCATCTCCAGAACATTCACTTGGAAACATTCAGAATATAAATTTCATCATGTCACCACCATCTCCACAGCTAAACCCCTTTTCTGGCTTTCCAGTGCCCTTAGAGAAGTCTTCAATTTTTCAGGACCATGGAGAGGTGCTGTGGTTACTTGTTTTCCAGCTTTATTTTTAATCACTCTGTTTTTTCTTTTCTTACCTTCCTCCCTCATCCCTCCCTTTTCTCCTTCCCTTTCCCCTCGCTATATTTTAATCTCTGTACTCCAGGTACACTGGGTTAGTTCAGTCTTTGTACTTGGGTAGCTCAATTCCTGCACAGGGGTTCTTCTCTGCTTCTTTCTTTGCCATAAATACCCTCTCCTTCATTCTCTCTCTTTAAAAACATCTTGTTGAAGCACAACATATACAGAGAAGTACGTAAGTCTTAAGTCTATAGCTTAATAAATTATCACAGTGAATGCATCCAGTTCAAGGCATGGGACATTAGTGGTATCTTGGAAGATTTCTTGGTATATTCCTCTGGTTATATCCCATTTCTCTCCTGAGTCATCTGCTACCCTGACTTAAAACACTAGTTAGTTTTGGAGAGTTTTGAATTTTATGTAAATGGAATTGAAAAATGTGGACTCTCTTGGCCTGACTTCTTTCATTCAGGCTAATGGTTGGGAGATTTGCGAATGTTGTATGTAGCTGTGGTTAACCTTCATTGCTATGTGGCCCTCCATGGTATGAACATATCATAAATAGTCCATGGTATTGTTAAGTGATTGTTGGGCTTTTTTGGTCAGTTAGGTTCTAACATTAAAAATTATGATATGACATTCTTGTGTATACCTTGATTACATGTATAAGCATTTCTGAAGATCAGATCTAGAAATTGAATTGTTTTGTTACAAGGTGTATGTTTAGCTTTATTCAATACTGACAAACAGCAGTTATAAAAAACTACTCCCAAATAAGCAGCATATAATGACTAATGTTCAACATTTTTCTTAAAATTTAATATTGTCAAGTTATACTTTGTTTTATTTTGCTTTAAAGTAACATTTTTGTTGAAAGCACACAGATATCTTGCAATTCCCTAAGAACAAATAATGGTGGAGAAAAAAAACTTTCATATGCCTCTTAGTTATTTGGACATTTTCTTTTGTGAAGTGCCTATTCATGTTTTTGCTCATTTGTTAATTGTAGTATCTGGATTTTTTTCTTTTCTTGTTTGCCAAAACATTTAATATATCCAGAATATGAGTTCTTTGTCAGTCAATAAGTATTATAAATATACTCTTTTCGGCTTACATTAATGTGGTGTTTTGGTTTTTTTTCATTCAGAATATGGTGATACTTTATTTTTAAAAATAGACCATGGCTGGGATTATCAATTTTATTGTTTGCTTGAAAAACAACTTTTAGCTTTTTAAGTTGTAGCATACACTTATTTTCTATTTAATTAGTAAAATGCTCATATGTACTATTTCCTACTTTCTTTGTACAGTCATGCTCCACATGACATTTCAGTCAACAACAGACCACATATACAACAGTAGTACCATAAGATTATAATGGAGCTGAAAAATTCCTATTGCCCAGTAACATTATAACCATCCTAATACCATAGCACAATGTCATACTCCCAAGTTTGTGGTGGTGATGGCGTAAACAAACCTACTATGCTGCCAGCCATTTATAAGCATAGCATATACAATTATATACAGTACAGTACTTGATAATTATAAACAATGATGTTATTGGTTTATGTATCTACTATACTATAATTTTTATTGTTATTTTAGAGTATACTCTTTCCACATATAAAAAAAGTTAACTGTAAAGCAACTTCAAGTGGGTTTTTCAGGAGATATTCCAGAAGAAGGCATGTTGGCATAGGAGATGACAGCTCCATGCATGTGATTGTACCTGAAGACCTTCCAGGGAAACAAGATGAGGAGGTAGAAGACAGTGATATTGATGATCCTGACTCTGTGTAGATCTAGGCGTGTGTGTGTGTCTTAGTTTTTTTTAATTTATAAAGTACAAAAGGAAATAAGAAAATTTAAACTTTGATAAAAACTGATAGAATATGGCTGTAAAGAAAGAAAAATATTTTGTACATCTGTAAGTGTGCTTGTGTTTAAACTAAGTGTTACTACAAAATAATCAGTTTAAAAAATTTTTTAAGTTTATGAAGTAAAAAAGTTACGGTAAGCTAAGTTTCATTTATTACTGAAGAAAGAAAATTTACTATATCCTACGTGTACAGAATTTATTAAGCCCACAGTGGTGCACATCCACTCACCACTCACTCACTGGCTCACCCGAACAACTTCCAGTCCTACAAGCTCCAGGCATGCTAGGTACCCTAGACAGGTGTATCATTTTATATTTTTATACAGTATTTTTACTGTACCTTTGCAATGTTTAAATATGTTTAGATGCACAAATACTTAACCATCATGTTACAATTGCCTACAGTACTCAGAACAGTAACAAACAATGCAGGTTTGTAGCCCAGGAGTTATAGGATATAGGCTAAGTATGTAGTAAGTTATACCGTCTAGTTTTGTGCAAGTAGACTCAACAATGTTTGCACAATGACAAAATATCCTAAAATCACACTTCTCAGAAAGTATTCCCATCATTAAACAATGCATGACTGTATTTTATTTGCTGTTCTGTTGTCTAAGTTATTGAGATGTTAGATTATATAATTGGTATTTTAAATTCTTTGCAATTTTTATTTTGAACCAATGGGTTGTTTAGAAGTAACTTACAAATATTTAGAAATGCTTAAGCTATAATTTTGATATTAATTTCTAGTTTAATCTTATTGTTGGAGAAAAAACTCTAAGAATGTAAATTATTATAATTTGTGGTAATATATGTGTGTGAGTGCTTATTTTCAAACATGATCAATTTGGGCAAACCATTTGTATATTGGATAGAATGTAATGCATATTCTAAGACCACAGATGTTGCATTCTATATTTTTCAACTAGATCAAGTTATCTTATTGTGCTTTTCAAATCTTCTACATAGTTATTAACTTTTTATTCAGTGTTCTTTCAGTTACTCAAACACGTGTGGTAAAATCTAAGATTGTAGATTTGTCTATGTCCCCTTTTAATTCCATCAAGTTTTGTTTTATGTGTTTTGAAGCCATATTATTAGGAGCATACTAATTTGAGACTATAAATTCTTATCAAATAGACCCTCTAGTCCTAATGAAATGTCACTAATTATGTTTAGAAATGTCATTTCTTCCCTTTCAGCGTCATTTGCAAGATCATGTATACAAACTTTATTTTGCCTGTAATTTGCATGAATTTAACTAATCATTTTATTTTCAGTTTTCTTTTGTGCCTAAAATAAGAAAATTTAAAATTTGATAAAAGCTGATAGAATATGGCTGTAACAGAAGAATTTTATACATTTGCATATGTGCTTGTGTTTAAACTTTTTTATTCTTACAAAAGAATCAAAAAGTTTTTAAAAATTAAAAAGTTAGCCAGGCTCGGTGGCTCAGCCTGTAATCCTGCGCCTTTGGGAGGCTGAGGTGAGTGGATTGCCTGAGCC